>NC_061114.1:37312893-37363395 GCF_002878395.1 Capsicum annuum
GTGAACTTCATAGATATAGCGCGAGCAATAGTATGATTTTGGGAGTAGTAGCTAGCATTGAGGAGCAAAGGTTTAGCGTAACCTAGTTCCATAAACTCTGTGCCACCGTAGGTTATTATTCAGCTTGCTCAAATGGGCATGTAGCTTATCCTAACAAGAATGTCATATATTATTCAGCTTGTTCAGACAGATAAAGTTAGGTGATCACCCTAGTTATCCTTTATATGCTGACAAAGTATATTGGGTCCTTTTGATGAGGTTTGTTACATCAGACTCCATGTTTCTCGCATTGTTTATGTCGGTTAAGAGAATCTCCCATAAAAAATAATTTTAAAAAATAAGTGTAGGGGCTCACTAACTTTATCAAATATTGTTTTATGATTAAAGCTTTATGAGATTTCAGTTTTCAGTTTATTCATGATCGGGGTGAGTCTATTTACACTTAGCGTTCATGTTTTATGCTTAAGCTCAGCTTTAGTTTTACTTTTTCCATTCACCCTATATACTCAGTACATTTCAGAAGTACTGACCATATCTATGTCTGTGTGGCTATATTGTTTCAGAATGTAGGTGTTAGTTATAACCCACAACATCATGGTCAGGCAGTTCGCAGCTCCCAACCAGCAGGTGATGGGTTCTCTTAATTTAAGGACTTCAGTTAGTTTGTAGATTCAATATTTTTTATTCCTATTCATTTATATTGATTAGGGATTATTGGGGGTTATGTCCCAGCTACCTATAGTCGATAATGGTAGAGGCTTCATAGAAAGTCAGTTAGAGTTGATGCATTCAATTTTAGTTTCCTTTTGTATAACCAGTATTGTATGTTTTTAAAAAGTACTATATTGAACAAGTTCAGCTAATGACATCTCTTCTACTTATTATTTCCAGTTTTATGTATTTTATTTAATTTCTCATGAATTATATTAGTATCATGGGTTAGCTTGGAATCACTTGTAGTTTTAATCACCATGTGATGTCCAGGGGGTAGTCCAGAGCATTACAACCTGGTATCATAATGTAAGAGCATCTAGTAAGACATTCAAGAAATTGAAAATACATATCTGTAACACCTTTAAAATACAAGCTAAGATTATAACCATGCTCCAAGTACACATAAAATCAAACATCATGTTTTTGTTGAATTAGAGGAAATTTAGACATGTATTAATGCGACAAGTAACTCCTAGCTCATATTCAAGTCAAAACCATCAGTATCGATTGACTTCTTTAGAAAAAAAATTTTATAGTTACTTAAAATGAGCATAACTCCTATATTTTAAAGTATTTTTAAGCTGAAGACACACTAAATGAAAGAAATTTGAGTCCTCTTTCCAACACATCTAGTTTCCCCTTAATTCAATATCAGAGTAAAAGGTTATGGCTATTTTAGTGAAAAATTATCCAACAGTGAAATCTTAAGAGTGTAGGTATGATCGTAGTTAGATTGTACAATCGTATAATGCTCTCGTCTGACCAGAATAGTCCCAAACATCTAAAATTTAATAAGCACAACTTCCAATCATGATACGGAATCACGATTGTGGTTAGAAATCACGATCTTAGATATGATCTTGACTTCTAAAGTTGATCTGGTTGGAACCTACAAACTAAGGTATGATCATTGGTGGATTATCATGATTCAAGACTACCCCATAGTTGTAACACGGTGCTTAGAACCACAAGTGATCCTAGGCTAACACATGGTACTAGCACAATGCATGAGCAAATGAATACGAACATGAATAAAAAATAAAATGACTGAGCGAAAGCATAATCAAGAGATAAGTTGTTAATACATTACTGTTAAAATTTACAACACTGAAATATGAAAGAAAGGGAAATTAAAACTACATACAGTAACCCACCATCTATAAATCCTTTACTAATACTGGTTGTAGGTAGGCGAGACATGCCCCATCTATCCCTAATCAATATATATGAATAAGAAAATGAAATATTGTAACTACAACTGACTCCTCAAAATAAGAGAATGATGTGCTATGATTTCATAGCACTTTCGATGCTTAAAACGATAAAAATATGCAAGTTTCTTAGATCTTTTTGTTAGATATGATTTTATTTGTGTTTTTTTGGTAGGAAATCAAGTTTTGGAACTATTCTGATAGAAAGAGTGAAGGTTGAAGTTTTGGACCACTGAAGTGGACACCTACGGCTCATATGTACTACCTACGATGTGTAGGTTCCAAAGTATGTGTTAGAAAGTAAAGTACAGAGGCTTAGAGCTTAGAAAGAAAGCCTCTGCTACTGACGAAGGGCACTTACGACCAGTATATGCCATCTACTGCTCGTAGGTAGCCCAGTAAGTGGCCACCAACCTTGATTTTCCTCTTTTGTTCGGGAATAATTTCCTAGGGTTTTCTTGTATTCTATAAATACCCTTTTGAAGTTTTTAGTTAGTTTATGTACACTTGATACTTACAAACATATATTTGATTCTGAGATTCAATTTTAGTCTTGGGATTACTTAGTTCTTGATTTTGGTTGATAATTAAATTATAGACTTTGGGTTTTATTTGTTCATTATTGTGATATTGTTTGAATGCTTTCAATAATGAATTCTTTTAATCTATTCACAATAGTGAGTGGCTAATTCCCTTAGCTAGGGTTGTGGAAAACGAAGTAGGGAAAGTGCTAAGTTGTTCTGAACCGATATTCTTGTATGTGTCGTGGTTGTCTTCAATTTAATAGATTTCTTAGCAGTTGCAAATATTAGGATCCTAGATAGTATATCATTACTTACTTTATAAAAGGAGTAGGGATTAGAAAAATATAATCACAATAGTAATTTGAAGATTAATTGTGGATCTAGGCTAACCAGCATCATCTACCAAAGAAGGTTATCTTTTATCTAGTAACTTAAGACTCAAAAGGTAATAGTTAACTGAGATCTTGGACAAGGGTTAGTAATGTGACATCCTAAGACTCAAAAGGTAAAGGGTGAAATCTGTCAATTAGTCCTCAAGACTATTGATGGTACAAAACTTATCAGATTTTACATGCAAGATATTGAGTTGGTTTAACAACGCATAATAAACATACTGAGCTGAGAAGACAGGGGGAACATAATCCTAGTGTTCATCTCCAATTGATTACAACTAAAGTTATGTTCTGTTGTTGTTGACTGTTTACAACTACAAAACCCCCTATTTACTTTTTGTGTTGCCCACTGATTCTAGCAATTGAGAGATAAAATTCCATGTATTCACCTGGTATTTGACCCCAACCTGAGTTAGGTTACTATATTTTGCATTGACCACTTTAGCCTTGTTTAGAGGTGTAGCTTTGGGCTACATCAAAATTTTGGTGCCGTTGTCGGGGAATACTGTTATAGATTGACTAATTGGAGTTGTTGAAGTTGTAAAGTTTTTCATTTCTATTCTTATTTGGGTATACACTAGTGTATACCTACTCTTCTTGATACGAAACCTTAGCCAGAGGAAGTGTGGAGAGATACAGACTTCCTTATTAGTGATCTTTATCCTTTTGATATGATGTAGTATTG
Source organism: Capsicum annuum (assembly GCF_002878395.1). Classification (NCBI taxonomy): domain Eukaryota; kingdom Viridiplantae; phylum Streptophyta; class Magnoliopsida; order Solanales; family Solanaceae; genus Capsicum; species Capsicum annuum. Next base: position 37,316,420 of record NC_061114.1, read on the forward strand.
AAGGAGTGTGGTAGATATAGTGTGGGAACATAAGGAAAGATTTATGGAAATATTAACACACCTTGCAAACAAAAATCATGAGCTTATTCAAAAGGTTGATAGGTTTGCCTTAGATATTCACCACTACAAGTAGAGTTGAATGCAAAAGTTGTTGTGTGTAACGCCTAACAACTTTATTATGGGTGGTGTGAGACTAAAAAAAATTCAAGAAGCCAACTTGAGGAGCTGAAATTGGAGGAGTCAACAATTGCTCCTACTTTTATGGATAGTGTCACTATTAAGGAGATCATACTAGGGTCATGTAGGGATGTACATAGGACTGGAATTCCTAAGTTGGGGAATATTGGACCTCATTCGAAGTATTTTTCCATATTATGTTTGGTTAGTAAGATATTGATCGGGCCATCCAAACCCAATGAAAAGTGAATGAATGAAGAAATATATGTCTATATTCTTTCTTTGAGACAAAAACAAAGAATTACATTTCTCACGTAAGGGCTAAGAAACCCAATATGCTGCATCTATTTCTTGGTTCCTTTATTTTTGTACCACCGCCCCTTGAGCATAATGGGAAATTAAAAAAATAACTAGGGGTGAAATTCATAAGTTCAAAGTAAAAAAAGAAAGTTGGCCCGACTCTTAGGCTACCTTGATGAAGTCTGAGTAATTAAGGTACCCATGGGCTTGTTGGTGAAGTCTGAGTAACCAACATAGCCACATCATACCTTAATGTTCAAACAAGCATTGCTTAGGAGGCAACCCAAGGTATTTTGTTTTTTATTCATGAGTATTGTGATTGACGTTAGACTTGTGCACCTATGGTGCCACAAGAATGTTTCTAACTCTCTTGCTTTATAGTGGCCTAATGCATGTATATAAGTTGAGGGTGGGGATGCTTATGGGTCTTGAGGTCCTCTTAGAGGTTTTGTTATTGTGCCTCTTTTCCCCAGAGTCTTGCTCCTAGTAAAGCCAACATGTTTAGGTGCATTGCATTTTGTTTTATGATATTTTATATTTAACTAGAGAAAAATAAGTATCTAAGGAAGTTGATATAATGTGTTGAAAAATGATGCCCCTCCAAAAATTTATTTTTGAACTGTGTGATGTGTTTATATATGTGACTATTGTAAATCTTGTTATAGCATTAGGATTCAGGATATGATAATCATTGCTAACAATTGCATGAACCAGATAGGTAGTAGCTTATGATGAAACCATGTGCCATGTGTGTGTGAGATACTACTTAGTTCCCTTTGTGTGTTAAATCTAGAACTTGCTTGATTAGTTTTGCCTAGGTTGTAGGATAGTCAGTTAGGAAAGGGTCACAGGTCATCCTTGATATTAGTCCACTTTTATCCTAAATTTCCTTTCATGTGTGAATAAGTATCCCTTGATCCTTATCTTGACTCTGTATAGCCTATTTTTCGTGTTACACCTTTCATCTTCCTATTTTTGTTACAATGAACCTATTTTAGCCCTTGTCCTCCTTGGACATTGTGCACCTCAACTCAGGTAAATCGCCTAAGTTGAGAGTGGCTAACATAGGAGAGCAAAATATGAAGTGGGTACGAAGAAGGGTAGAGTAAAAAAAGGATAGTAGGGTTGGGTATGATAGAAAAAAAGAAATAAAAAGAAAAGAAAATTTAAAAAATAAGAAAAAAAGAATAAAAGAAACCACACCCAACCTGAATGTGCGATAGAAGAATAAAAATAGAGAAATAAGGGTGGAACAAAAAGAAACTTGTTGATAAGTGGACCCCAAAGTAAGTGTAGTGCTATATCCATATGTACCATACTAGCCCCCAATCCTACATTACAAGTAGAATAAATTCCTACAGTGATCCTAAATTGACTGCCCGAAAGCTAAGATAAAGAATATAAGGGCAAGCCTATGGTATTTGATGTTCATTGGTGGAACTTCTCTTGTGAGTCTGAGTGTCTCTTGACTGTGCCTATATTGACATGCATGTTTTCATATGAGTGAGTGGGACTTTGTTGTTGTGAGGTGATAACACCCAAAGTACCCCTCCTTAGAAGGATAGAGCTGTCGTTGTCAAATATAGTAACCCAACTAAGTTGAGGTCGATCCCACAGGGAATACGTCAGAAATCCTTGTCAAATTTGTTGAAATCACCAGGCAGTACGGAAAAGTAAAAATGGGGGATTTTCTGAAATAGTGAAAGGGACAAAAATTGGTTTCTCTTTGTTGTAAGCAATCTAAGATGAACACTAGAATTGTGTTCCCACTGGATTCTCAACTTCGCAAATTTATTGTGCACTATTAAACTATTCTGATATCTTGCATGCAAAATCTGATAAGTTGGGTACCATCAACTGTCTTATGGACTTATTAATGGATCTCACCCTTTACCCTTCGAATCTCAGGTGTCACCTTCCTAACCCTTATCTTGGATCCCCAGTCTATTACCTTTTGAGTCTCAAGTTGTTAGATGAGAGTTAACCTTCTTAAAAGATAGCACAAGTAAGCTTATTTTGGCAGTTAACCCCAAATCACTGTTGTGATCTTCTTTTCCTAGTCACTACTCTTCTTGTGGAGTAAGTAGTGACATTCTAGGAAGGATCTTAATGTGTGCACCCATTAAGACATCAATAAAAATGCATAAAAACCAATACATACAAGAATCTTTATCTAGAATGACTTGGCACTTCCTATACTTCTTTAATCCACTAGGTTCCCATAACTAAGGGAATTAGCCGCTCATAGTTATGAGATCAATCATGAAATCCATAGACAAACTTACAAAATCAATCTCACAATAATGAAAAAAGAAATCCCAAAGTCTTAAATTGAATAAGAAAACCAAAAACAATAGATATCAAGATCACAAGTCAATCTTGGAATCAAAAGGCGTTTGTAGCCTTAGCCCCAAAGGGTCTATCTATTGCCACTGCTAAACAAAGCCTAAAGGGTATTTACAGATTACAAAGTATCCTAGAAATCAAATCCTAAATAAAATAGAAAATTTTGACTAACCATACATAATAAGGACTAAAGACATCATAGGCGTGTGCTTAGGTTACATGGAAACTCTAGGAATCAAAGCCCGAATAAAAAAGAAAATATGGAGTTAGTGGCCACTTACTCAGGCCACACACAGTCTGTATTTACTACATACGATCCGCATGTGGACCTAGGTAAGTGCCAAAAATTTGTCTTCAGCTTCTGCACTCTCTAGATCTTGGATTCTGTCACATACGGATGGTATGTACCATATATGGATCGTATATAGACATAGTTAAGTTTAAAGTCCCCATCATCAGATAGATAATTGAATTAGCTTTCTAATGGTATCAATTTCACCTTAATTCGATATCGGGGTGAAAAGTTATGGCCAAATTACTGATGCACTATCAGAGCTGCCAGTGACTGTGACCCATTCTTTTTTCTGCTTCTGAGCCTCTGGACTTCGATTTCTGATACATACTTAGGTTACATACACCCTTTAAGTGCCACATACACCCCAAAATACCCAAATAAGTATCCAAAAACTTCAATTCATCTTTTTCTTCAATTTGGCATCAAAATCCTAATTTCCTACAAATCATACCCAAAATACATCTGATATAACAAAACAACATAAGAAACTTGCACATTTTCATAGTTTTAAGCGTCGAAAATGCTATAAATTTATAGAACATCAACACCCTAAACGTAGAATGTTTGCATGTCCTCAGGCAAAAAAAAAATAAAAAAAAATAAAACATGACGCTTAGCTAGGAGAATCTAAGGCATCTAAGGTAGTCAATCAACATTTTAGGTTCAAACTCATTATCCCCTCCTTTATCACAAGTGAAAACCAACTGTTTATACATATGAAGCACACTAGTATGGCACAAATGAATCAAGTTATGGAAATTACATTAGCAATAGACAACCATGTATATATACAAGTTACATTACCCAAACAAGTATGCAACTAGCAATTCACCCCATGTGCCCTCACATCAAAGAAGTCCCCCTCACTCATATATGAAATTAAGCATGTCAATAAATTAACGGTCAAGAGACACTCAGGCTTGCCCTTATTTTCTATACCTAAGCTTTCAGACAGTCAAGTCAGGATCACTAGAGGACTTTTCTCGGCTTGTAATGTAGGCTTGGGGGCTAATATGGTACATATGGATATCAAGTTACTAAGCCTCCTTGGAAATACACTAACTTTGGGGTCTCACTTAGCAACTAATTTTTTTCTTTTTATTTCCTCCATTATTTCTTCTTTTTTATTTTAAAACACATTCAGGTTGGGTGTGTTTTTCTTATTTCTTCTTGTTTAAGTTTTTCTTTTTATTTTCTTTTTTTCATTTGCTACCACACCCCACCTTACTTTTTTTTTCTCCTATTTTTTCCTTCTTCATACCTACTTCACATTATGCACCCCTATGAGTCACCCTCAACTTAGGCGATTTACTGAGTTGAGGTGCACAATGTCCAATGAGGACTACAGCCAAAAAGAGTTCATTATAACACAGATGGGAAGGTAAAAGGTGAAAACAAATAAATAGGCTATAAGGCTCAAAGTACAGATCAAGGGATACAACGTCACACTGGAAAGGTCATTTAGGCTACATGTGGACTTATATAAAAAAATGGCCTATGATCCTTTCCTAACCAACTATCCTACAGCCTAGGCAAGATCAACTGAGCAAGTTTTGGATTTAACAAACAAGGGAAACTAGGTAGTATATCACACGCACATGGCACAGGACTATATCACAAAGCTACAACACCTATCTGGTTTATGCAATTGTTAGCTACAGTTATCATGTCCCTAATTCTAATTCCATAACAAGATTCACAATAGTCATATATAAATATAAATCACACAATTCAAAAACAAGCCATTAAAGGGGTATCATTTTCTTAAGAATCAAACAAAATATGTCAACTGCTCTAGATACTTATTTTTATCCTAGTTAAAGACAAAACATCACAAAACAAAACACAATACACCAAAACATGTCGACTCTACTAGGAACAAGACTTCAAGAAAAAGAGGCACGACGACAAAAGCCCTAAGAGGACATCAAGACCCACAAATAGCCCTGCCCTCAACTTAAGATCATGCATTGTCCCCAATGCATCAAACCACTATAAAACAAGATAGGTAGAAACTTACCTACGGCACCATTGGTGTGGAGATCTAACATCAATCACGAATACAAATACATACAACAAAATGCCTTGGGTTGTCTCCCAAGCAGTGCCTAATTTCACGTCCTAGCATGACGGTGCTATGTTGGTTGCTCAGACTTCAATAATAAGCCCATGGGTATCGTGATTACTCAGAATTCATCAAGGTAGCCCAAGAATTGCCCTCCAGTTTTCTTTTTCCACTTTGAACTTATGAATTTCACCCCTAATTATTTTTCTGATTTCTTATTATGCTTCAGGGGCAAAGGCATAAAAATAAATAACCCAAGAAATAGATGTGGCATGTTGTACTTCTTGGCCCTAACATGAGAAATGTAGTGTTTTGATCCCGCTCAACAAATTCAAGGATGTAGAAGTAATATATCCTTGTTTGTTAGTTTAGTGAAAGTTAGAGAAGGAGATTTTAGTTAAGGTGGATTGTTGTTTGCTTGAAGTATGAAAAGAGTTGTTGATGGTGTTTTTGGTGCTAGAAAAGTATAGTTTATTGGTGAAAGTACTTAGTGGTTGAGTATTGTTACTTTAGGCTTTCCTGAGATTGCAAGAGGAAGTTTAGTTGAAATTTATAGAGCTATGAAAGTAATTTAGTTGCGAAGATGGGTAAATAGTAATAATGTAACAAAGGAGAGTGTGTTAACGAATTATGAATAAGATAGGCCATATGATTATGATCGATTGTCATTGTGTACTAGTTTTTCTTAATGTTGTGTTCTATAGTTTTAAAGTGAAAATTGTGTATGAGATTGGTTTGTAAATCATGTTTAGCTCTAAACATTAAGTTTGAACAGTTGATGGTTCGGCTGTTGATGCTAGTTATATGGAGGTGATCTAGTAGGCCTGAACAGTGTATGCAAGAGTATAAAATCATGTGTTCGTAATTAAGTATGGTGTAGAGGTGTGCCCAAGGTGCTATGGGGATACATTATTTTTTGAGGATTATTGCATATTGTGTAGTTAGTAGTAATGTTGAGTTGCTAGGTGGAGAAAGGCTAGTTAGATAATTTATGTTGTTCTTGATAGCTAAGTTAAGGAGTTATGATTGAAGATGTTGAGTCTTTTTAGTATGATTTTATTCTCATGGTTTGGGGAAAATATAAGTATAGAAGTGTGATCTTGGTAGGCTATGATTATTTGATTACAGATGTAGGTATGGTTGCAAATGAAAGTGTAAGTCTTTGATGATGATTATTGAAGCTAGGAATTAAGGATGACATATGGATGGGTTGTTCAAGAATGAAGTCAGTAAGTTTGAAATTAGTTTATTCTTATGAGTTTAGCATTTATTTGTAGATATTAGAATGATGAAATTATGGCTTAATCTCGAGAATATGTGGAGTATGCCTTTAGGGGTATTTGTCTTAAAGTTATATGTGATTTTTAATGATAGGCTTGAATGTCATGTTGGGTGTAAGATAATGAATGCAATATGCACTAGTGAATCCATATCAAGAGTTTTAAATTAGTCATTGAAGTGGTAAGGCATGTTATGCTTAGGATATGAGCTCTAAGAAGATATAGAATATTGAACCTTGTGGTTTAGACTAGTATTGTGGCTTGGTATGTTGTATCTTGTGATTTAGTGTTAGGCTTGATCATGGTGAGAGAACTTAGTTTAGTTTAGACCTTAGTAGAAAGATTTCGCAGTGCCAATATGAGAATTATAAGTTGAATCAAATGAGTATGGTATTTAAGAGGAATAGTATAGTTGAGAGAGCATTTGAGAAGTGATGCTAAGCTTGAAAGTAAGAATTTGCGTTGCCTAGGCCTAGCAATCCTATCCTATTTTATGAGTTATGTAATTATATTCCATGCTATAGAGTTATATCAATGTTGTAATTCCTTAGTCAAATGTTTTGTTCAGAGCATGCCCAAAATTCTTTGCTCCCTAATGTCAATAGAATTTTGTACAAAAGTGCTAAAGAAATGCTCCATTTGAGTATGAGTAGTTAGTATGATCCAGTCCATATAGCCTGTAATCTAGTTTAGCCAGCAAAGAGATAAGCTCCTATAGATTCTTAATTTTCCAGCTAGTCTTACTATCCACAGTCTTATACGTATGTACATTCCAAGAGGTAATGTGTTTGTGTCCAATTAAATTATGAATTTAGCTTAGTTTATGCATCAGTTTCAGTTTCAGATATCAAGTCATGATTCAGTTCGTAAGTATCCTGTGTAGTATCACAGTCTCTTCCTAGTATTTTCATCAAATTATTATCATTAGGGGACAAATGATCCCAAGAGGGGGATATTGTAATACCTCGAGTTTTCATGTCATAAACCTCTCATCCTTTCTCATGAGATCAGATCCAGTGCAAAGTAATGGTTATTCATAAGTTGACACTCTCGTTTCTATCTTAGCCATATAGTTATTTTTCTTGAGGATTCATGCACTTGCAGACCAGTTCAGTAGCTCATTATTCTTGAGATCCAGTGATTCAGTTCTATCAGTTACACATGATAGCTTGAAGACTAATATTCCTCTGCGTTTCAGGTTAATTATCCATATTCGAGGACGAATGCTCCCAAGGGGGAGATAATGTAATACCCCGTATTTTCGTGCTAGAATTCTAACCGTCGTTCCTGCGCGTATAAGCTCTAATACAAGTGATTCTCATGTTAATACAAGTTACATGATCATTATCCTAGTCTATGGAGTAGTTTAGAGGTGAAAAATGTTCATAGCAATGACCTAGAACAAAGTTGAGCTAAGACCAATTGATTCATCCAAATTTTGACATTCGATTCTATAAGAGTCAACTTCAAACGTGTATATATATTAATATACATGGAATTTTTCATCCCAATACCTATCAAATTGTAGATAATTAAATTAGCTTTCCAACGATACTAATTTCGCAAAAATTGGATACCCGAGCGAAGAGTTATGCCCATTTTTGTAAGAGGCAGTAAGGGTATGCGATAGGCAATGCACCGCCCAATCAAATGTATGCGATTGGGAGTGCGAGGCATACTTAAATGTCTGCCATAAGGTGTGCGAGGCACACCTTAAGGTCTGCCATGGGTTGTACGCCACATACCTCACTTCCAAGTGCCAAAAACACCCCTATATATGTCTATAACACAGGATTAAACTCCCATAACACCAAAATAAGTTTACTTTCTCTCAAAATCACCAAGAACATTCATTAGGGTTTCAACCTAAAAATTTAAATATCTCAAGATTCAACCATGAGTTTTTAATAATTCTTCAAGATTCGGAATCCCCATTCTGAGGGCTACAAGAAACACTCATTATTTTCATGAATAGAGTCCCAAGGTCAAGAGTTCATTCAAAGCTTCAAGTTTAAGGTATGTGGGGTTTATCAACAAGAACACCCTTTCGTTCTTGTGCCCAAATTGATTTTTCTTTTATGAATATACATGATTTTACATGTTTTAATATGAATTTGAAGCATGAATTTATACCCTATATGGTTTTACATGAGATTATGATACTCTCTATGTTTTGAAAGTTGAATTGAATGAGAATCATGACATTTTTGTATATAAAGCTGAATTTTCCAGATTTTAAAGTAAGTTATATATATTTATGATGAAAAGCATGAATCTTGAGAAAATTTAATATGATTTTGATGTATGAGACCTTGAGTCCTAATTTGGATTGTACTTTGAGAAATTATGTGCTATAAGCACAATGAGATTTGAATCCCAAAGATAATTTTCTTTACCAAGATGTATGATTATAAAGCTGAAATTTTAAGTTTTAAGTGATTATTTTTGTGCTTATGTCATAAAGTATGAAACTTTGGAAGGTTTTATGGTGATATTGATGTATGGATTTTTGGAACCCTATTTGAGATTATTATTTTGAGAAAATCATGTGTTATAAACACTTTGTGTTTAAATGAATTAAGATGATAATGAAACTTTGACCTTTTGGTCGTAAAAAAGGGTTGATTTGAACCCGAGATGAGAAAAGAAATCCACTTTTATTGATTATTATAAAAAGGGTAGCATGATGGCTCCCGTTGTGAATTGTTGAATTATTTATTTGTGAATTTTGTTTTAAGAAGATCTGAGATAAGTTCGGGAGTAGTCTTTATCACCGAGCGGGAGGTATAGCAGGATTGGTACTTCCCTAGAACGACGTTCCCCCGTAGGTTGTGAACCTGAGGCTGATTTATATAGTGATCACTAATGAATAAAATATTAAGGTTCTACTCCGATGGTAAGGATAGGACAGCTCTTCCCAACGTGGGTTAGACGTTGGACTCCATGTAGCTCACATGGTTTATGTCGGTTGTAAGAGACTCCCAATATGTGCGTGTGTATTCTCCTATCTAATATGAAAAGTCTTATCCTTCTATCTGAGATGAAAACATATTTGTTTGAAAGACTGAATTTGAGAAAGTCATTGTTTTCGAAAAATTTAATGAACATATATTCCAAAGAGAATTGTTATGAGATTTGATTTCTTTGATGATTTGGAATCGAGATGGAAGTGAATTGAGATTTATTATGATGACTCACATATTTCACCCAATATATTTTACTCTCTTATGATTGCATGCATAATTTTATAAACTGTGATGATATTAAGATATTATTTTATAAATGCATTGCACCCCCATATGCTTGGTACTTTTCCATGGTACTGACCCACATATTCATATGTGGGCTACATTTTCTCGGAATGTAGGTACAAGGTATAGTTGCACCTTCAGATCCAGTCAGTTCGTGGTATCCAGTCAGCAGGTGATGAATCCTTTTGATTCACGGGCTTGGGTTAGTTATGCAGAGTTTATAGTGTTGTATTTTCTTTATTCAGTCGTATTTAGTTGGGGTAATCGAGAGCCATGACCTAACTACCTACAGTCAGTACTAGTAAAGGCTTCATAGACAGTCAGTAGAAGTTGATGTATTTCATTTCAGTTTTGGTTGTAAAGGCAGAATTGTAATCCTGTAAAATTCCATTTTTGTATCGATCAGATTCAGAAAAGAGTTAAATTTCTGCTGATTTGTATGGATTTGTATTTTTATTCAGTTGCTTATGAGTTATGCCAGTAGAAGGGTTAGCTTGGAGTCACTTGTGACCCTAAGCACCGTGTGACGTCTCGGGACCTAATTTCGGGGCGTTACAAATATATGATTCACAATATTATTTTATCACCTACTCTTTTTCCTAAAAGTATGAACACTCTTAACCAAAATTTTGACTTCATTACTGATATATTCCTTATTAATTAATCAGCATATATCAACGGTGAAAGTTATTAGAAGAACATCGCTAGTAGCAATTTTCAATTTGGATTATCATTGACTTATAATTTTAAGTGATTTATTAATGCGTTTAAACTTATTTAAACTAATCATTGTTCTTTATATTTACTCCTTTCGTTCATCTTTACTTGTCTATTATTGACTTGACATACACTTTAAAAAATAATAAATAATTGAAATAATTTTACTATATCACCTTCAAATATATTTAATGTTTTGAAAATGCATTAGGTGATGAATAGTATTTAATAGTAAGGATAAAATGTATAAATAATGATAAATTATTCATTGATTTTTCAAATTAGACAAATATTATTGGACAGCTATAATTACTATAGTGGACAAGTAATGATGTACGGACGAAATATAATTTTAGGTATCTTTCACATCATGAAGTTTTTGGGAACGAGAGTAGTTTGGACTCACGAAATTGATGGAACAAAAAGAGTCATGAAATTGAAATTTTTATACCTTTTTTTTAAAAAAAATTAATGTTTAAATATTATATGAAAGATCATTTAAAATTGAGAAACAAATATATCATGGAAAGAAGGTAACCAGAAAAATGTAATAAAGAAAATTAATTAAATTAAAAAGACTTCTGCTATCATCCAAAAAAGATTCATGCGATCTGTGATAGTGTCTAATCTTCTAATTTTTATGGAATTTTTTTTTATGATTCATTGTTTTTAGAACTAGAATTTAACTTTTTAAGTTACTTTAAATATTTCAATATCTGGAAGAGTTATTGGCAAGTTTAATGAGGTTAAATATGACTGAGGAGAGTGGGTACAGTACCTATAGCCTATTTGCCCAAACTTATTTTTCTTCAAAAGTGCTTATTATTTTCTCAAAAAAAAATTATTTTAAAAAATTGAAGTGTTTGACCAAGCTTGTGGAAGAAAATAAGTGTGTTTGGACAATTAAATAAAAAATTCATAAGCTAAAAAAAGTAGTTTTTCTTTAAAAGCACTTTTAAGGAAAACACATTTGAGAAAAATATACTTAAAAATAGTCTTCAAAGCTTGGTCAAACACTATGTTGCTCAAAAACATTTTTTTAAATTGATTAGCCAAGGACAAGTTGTTTCTCACCAAAAATAATTTTTTAAAATGCATTTTGACAAAAGCACTTCTTAAAATAAGTTGATTTTAGAAGTTTGACCAATCAAACTACTAGTATATAATTAAATTGTTAGGCAGTAATTTTGAAGTACTACATTTTTGTAATGACCTGATTAGTGAAATTTTTTATTTTATATGTTTTGACCATTTTTTCTTCTCTGTAGCTGCAACATGTTGATTTTAAAGTATGGAGATTGTTGGCACGGTTCTTGATGCAATCAGGAATGCTTAGAGAGAGTTTGTGGTTTTGGAGGCTTTAAAAGTCATATAGTTGACTCTGATCAATATTTGTTGTTCTGAGTGTCGTGTGACAATTGGACAGTCCCAAGGTCTAGAAGGCCGAATTTGGGTTACTAACGGGGCTGGTTTGGGTTTGGAGCCTTTAGTTTGCATTTCGATTCTCCGTTTGAAAAACTAGTGAAATTATGTCTTAAAAGGGATTTCAGAGGTTTTGTTGAAAAAGAACCTTTTTTTTTTAAATCTGATATTGTCATTGAGTTTGGAACATAAAAAGCAGCCTAGTAGCATAGTTCATTTGTATTCACTAGATTATGAACGAATTTCGAGGATTCGATCAAAAACTTGGCCTTTTAGCTAAGTTGTTGGTGCTAAGCATCAGCTGGTGCACCTGCTTAAGCGGCCAATTGATTGCTAAAGCAAAATCCACTTAAGATACAATGGAGCGCTAAAGTGGAAACCGCTTAATCGCCAAAGTGTCACTTTAGTGATGACCGCTTAAGTGGTGTCCAATCGCTTTAGCGGTCATTCAGCTGCTAAAGCGGCTAAACTGTATATAAACCTCATTTCGCAATTTTCACTATTTTTGAACCTTTGAGCTTCGGATTTGGGCAGTTTTTAGAATTTTTAACACCATTTGAGCTTGGGTGAGCTCCAAGCTTTAATTGCATTATTTTACGGTGATTTATATTATCAAAACACTCTTTAATCTTGATTTTAACATGAGATTATGAGGATTTTTTTCGAAAAAGCTTAATTTTTCTTTGCTTTGAAATTCATTTTTAACTCATTCTCATGTGGATTGTTAATTGTAGATCCCTTTACCTTGAAAAATGTATTCCTAAAATAAAACTCTGATTTTACCCCTTTCATTTTTAAACTCATTTTTTTTAATTTGTTTTGAACCCGATTAAAATATGGACAAAACGAGTATCATTAGCTTTCTTTTTCGCATAGATGTTATATTTGACTGTTGAAGTTGAGCATTGGAAAGGAAAAAGCTCTGTGTTTAAAAACTATAGGCTTAGATTTCCTCGTTTCGATGTAGGTTATCGCTTAACTTTCTTATGACTAGACTTAATAGTTAATGAATTAGAAAAACATGCTATGGTTGGGGAAAATAAATATGGGATGTAATTTTTGAGTTATTATATATTGTGTGATTCCCGTGTGGGCACTTACTTTCTGTTGTTGTTGGCTTATGATATTATATACTACGTGTTGTCCGTGCGAGGTCTTTATTTGACATCATTAGCTTTATTTGTGCATTTGACTGTAATGTGATATTTGTGCAGAGATTTGAATAGATCTTATTGAGCACTATTTTCCTTTGTCATAATCAAAATGCTCGACACTATAACAAATATGATATTTAGCTACAAAATTATTAGTTTCGACACAAAATTTATTACTAATTGTTCATTTTTTGTAACAAAATAACATTTCGTATCAAAATACAGGAGTCATATATTTTTAGTGACGAAACATAATATTTCGTATCAAAAATTTTGTCCCCTAGTATTTTCAGCTAAAATATGATTTGCCACTATTTATTAACATTAGTTACGAACTCTGAAGTTATCAGTGAGATATTTTTTATCAATAATAATGCACCGAAATTGTGACCAACTGATTTTTGTCTCAAAATTAGTTAAGTTTTGGACTTGAAGTTGCCATAAAAGTACATCATTATAATAGTGACAAATTAAAATTTGTTGGTAAGTGTTACTGTAACACCCCGTGTTTTTCTTAGCTTAAAATTCATCCCTAGAATGTTAAAGACTTACTTTAAAGATGAATACACTTTTATACATGTGGAATTTTCAAGATTTTGACTTTTCATTGCGTGGAAAATTGAATAAGCTTTCCATCAATACCAAATTCGCCCAAATCCGACGCCCGGGCGAAGAGTTAGAGCCATTTTAGTAAGACAGTGTACCACCTGGTACTCCAGCGCATCGCGGAGGCAGTCCAAATGGCATTTATCATTTTCTAATGAGACAACGCGATACCACCGCATCGCACCACTATTCTTTTTCCCAAATGTCACTTTTCAGTGAGACTCCGCGATTATGGCGCATCGCGCCAAAGGGAAAATGCACAACCAGTGAGGCACCGCGATGGCGCCGTATCGCTCCATCAGCCCAGTTCCCTATCGTCAGTTTCCACTGAGACAGCGTAACAGCACCGCGTCGCACCAACATACAAAAATTGAGATTTTCAGTCAGTTTCGAGTTTTAATTTTAGGGGCACTAAGGTCTTTTTCCCTCACCCCCAGTCAGCCTAAACATGCAATCAAACCTTAAAAGAGCACAAATTGCTCATTAATTCACTATTTTCTCAAGAAGCAAGTCATTCTCTCTCTAAGGGTAAAACCCTAGTTCAAGAAATCAAGGTCAAGATCAAGAAATCCTTCAAGAACTTCAAGAAACTCACAAATTAAGGTATGTTAGATGTTGATTCATGGGTCTCTTTCACCCATAAAGTCCAAGAATCTTTTTTCAAAGTACAAAGATGATGTATTTATGATTTCCATATTTGAATTAGATTGAATTCATGTTTATAATATTAGTTGGGTTCCAATCCATGATTTAAATGCAAGTTTCGTGAAATTAAATAGCATATATAACAAATATGTGATTATCTTGATAGACCTTTAAATTTATAAAGTGATTAATGCATCTATGATGTTGATTTGGTTTTCAATCCATGATTATGATAAGATTCATGAAAACTAGAATAGTATTTAGGGGGAATTATATGAATTACATGCTAAACCCTTGAATTTGCAATTAAGTATTATATTCATGATCTTTATGTGATGACCATTATCATGTGAAATACTCATGCTCCCCAAGTATTTGCTAAAATGCCTATGTGAAGTAGATATAGGAATCATGAGATGTTATTATGAGATCTTAATCATGTACAAGCTTATGTCCTATAAGTGTTTGATAAAATGCTTATGTGAATTGACTAGTGAAGACATGACATGTTATTATGTGATCCTATTCATGTACAAGTTAATGCATTACAAGTGTTTGATGAAATATCTCTATGAATGAATTATGACCAAGGAAACATTGTTATATTATTCAAAATTATTCTTTACTTTACTTTTCATGCTATTTAGTCCTGGGGGTATTTAATACCCGACAATTTAGTTGTTTACCTAGAGCCAGTGTTAGTTACAGAATAGTATCAGCCATGTCACAATCATTACTCTCAGTCCGTTACAAAACTCAGTCAATTATAGAACTTAGAAAAACTCAATAAACTCAATCCAGTCCAGTATATTCAGTTCAGTGTCTTTCAGTTAGGAATAGGATTCGGTACCGAGCGAGAGCAGGGATGATGACTTTCCCGTCAGATAGGCAAATCGATAGTAGCAATTCCTGTACTCCAGAACTACGAAGACAGTGCAGAATGAGGAGTCACCTATCAGACTAGGCTTGACTACCTCCCAGGGGTCACCCGTCAGATTAGGCTTGCCTCCGCCCAGGTGTCACCCATCAGTTAGGCTTGGTATCCTGATTTTTTAGTGTTAGTACCTGTGGCAAGGTATTAGCACCCTTCCAACTAGGCTACAAATTGGACCCCAATCATTTCAGAGAGGGGCATGTCGGTTAGATGATTACCTCCCACAGTTTTAGTCTCAGTTTTAGTCTTCAATTCAGAACTCAACTGAGTTTTACATAATCAAGACTATCAGATACAGTCAATCAGTATCAGTTAATCAGTTATCAGAATTCAATACTTAGCATAATAAAAGCTTAGTTATAGTGTATATATATATGTGTGTGTATATGCACAGATTGCATTCTTAGTATTTACAGTATTCTCAGATTCTCCACGTACTCTCATGTTCAGTTATTCTCATTCAGTCAGTTATATCCTCATGCATATGAACCCTTGCATTCAACCTTACCTCATCTAGCATACCAGTACATTCCCAGGTACTAGCACATACTTTTCTGTAGTATGATGTTTTATATCATAGGTTCGAACGCTCAGGTTCTCGATTACTCATAGTAGATTCAGGTTCATCCAGCAGTAGTAGATTTAGCAGTGAGTCCTCATCATTCAAGGATATTATACTATTTCATATTTTCAGTAGATATATTAGTTTAATAGATGGAGGTAGTTGGAGGATTGTTCCATCAACTCCACTTTCAGATAGATTCAGTTAGAGGCTTTTCAGTGTTCAGTTTTCATCAGATGTTGTCATTTAGCAGTATTTCATATGTTTTGAACCTTATGGCATTTCAACCCGTTTTTTGCATTAATTACAGTATTATTATTTAGTGCTCACATCAGATATCATTCATGGGTTAGCTTGTGGTCTTTTGGAATTGTAAGCACCGTGTGACGACTAGGGAGTAGTCTCGGGTCGTTACAGTTACAAGCTTTAGCCACAATTTTCTATGTTTAATTGTGACCTTCATTTTTTGTCACTAATAATGTAAACAATTAGTGACGATTTCTTTATTGTCTCTAATCGATTTGTGAGTTAGTGACAATAAATTTGTCACCAAAATGAAAAGTGTTAAATAGTAATGACTTAAAATTTATAATTAAATAATTTTACTATTTACTTCGAAAAATGGATCATAGCTAAATACTATAGAAATGGTTATGATTATTAATGATTTTTTTAAATTAAGGGATGACCAATAGACCTATTACTAAAAAAAACAGAACAGATTGTTAATAATTATAAGTGATGAATAACAAAAAATCAAGTGCTTCATAAAAAATCGACCATGTTAATTGGCGAGGAGAAAAGATTTATAAATCATAATTTTGTTTGATTTTCTAAAATGATGAAATTCACTATTTTTTAAAATTACACAATTATAAAATGCACCATTCAAAAATGAAATCGAGGTTCTTATTGATTGCATCTTTCGAACAATGAACAATGACATTTTGTCGTGGAAGTTAGGCAAACTCCAAATTTCAGTTAAATACGACTTATAATCTTGTGAATTTTATTTTTAAAATTGTGAAATAATATAGTCACACCTTTCAATAATAATGGTTGTCCTAATAACAATATTATTATAACAATCAAGTTTTATTTGTAATCGATTTTTTATGTAATGTTATATCATTTATTTTTGTAATCACATTTTATCATAATAATCAAAAAATATTTAGATAAATTTCATTGTTACATAAAGGTTTGATTGTAAAATATTTTTTTCATGATTCATTGTTCATATTTTTTTTATTTTTATATTAACTTTTTACAATCCTAAAGGAAATTTGAGATAACTGTAGCCAGAATATTCAAGCTATTTTCAATAATTTAAATAACTAAACTATAAAACATGTCTTAGAATATATTAAGTAGGCATTTGGACATGCGATTTCATCTCATGATTTGAAATCATGAGATGAAATTTCAAATTCTCCAAAAACCTTGATTTGAAAATTTCATATCATGATTTCACCTTTTTTTCAAATACAAAAAATTGACCCATAAGTTTATATTTGGTAAGAAAAATGCCTCTTCATTTTTAAGCTTGCTAAAAGACTCACGCTCGGCATGAAGAGGTTGTATGTACCATGTAAAATAATTGTATTAAAGAATAACTTGTTATTAATACTGCTGACTAGTGGATCTTTATAAAATTATATTTACTTGATAGTTTGTAATTGCAAACATTTATTTATAAATTTAATATTAAAATATGCAATTTATTAGTGTAGTGTCTCAGCATATTATGATATCCTATTATGAACTATATGTTGCTCATTTAATAACATTATATGAGAACTGAGGAAAATCTAATACTTTTCATAACTTGTGGGATTTTCATGTTTATAAAAAACATACATCTTAAAAAGTTTAAATTGTATGTCCTGTTATAAAATAATAAAGAATAAAGAAGAAGAGTAGAGAGAATAGAGAGAATAATTCCTATTTCTTCTCTTGAGGGATGAGAGATCATATGACTGTTAATACAATTAATAAAATCCCTCTATTTAAAGGAAAAATTTACTCCTAGTCTGAGTAAAAGACAGATGTTTCAAATTCTAATAGATATCAAAGTAAATTTTGATAGATCTTGATAGAAATTCACTATAATGTAAATGCATTTATAATATTCCCCCTTGAATGCCTAATTAGTAGATAATGTGCTTGGTTAAAACCTTACTAGAAAAATCCAGTGTAAAAAAATCTAGCGAAGAAAAAAGAGTACATATCTCTAACAATACGCATATAGGCTGCCTCATTAAAAATCTTATAAGGAAAACCCAGTGGGACAAAACTTCATAAGGGAAAAAGAGTACAACGCGTATTAACTCCCCCTAATGAGATTATCTTTGAACCTTTGCATCCCGATCTTATGCACCATCTTCTTGAAAGTTGCAATTGGAGGAGACTTGGTGAATAAATCAGCCACATTGTCACTTGAACGAATCTGTTGCACGTTAATATCACCATTCATTTGTAACTGATGTATGTAGAAAAACTTTGATGAAGTATGCTTCGTTTTATCTCCTTTTATGAATCCTCCATTAAGATGTGTTATGCATGCTGCATTATCTCTGTATAAAACTGTGGGTACATTGTCATATTTTAAATCACATTTTTCTCGAATGAGATGTATCATAGACCTCAACCATACACATTCTCGACTTGTTTCATGAATAGCTATTATCTCAGCATGGTTCGATGAAGTGGCTACGATAGACTGCTTTGTATATCTTTAAGATATGACATTATCCCCACATGTGAACACATAGCTTATTTGATATCGAGCTTTATATAGGTCATATAAGTACCCAGTATCAGCATAACCAACAAAATTAAGACTGCATGCTTTAGAATAAAATTATGTGTTTGATCTCATTTCGATGTCTCCTAATATGAGCAGAACTATATCTTGCTAACAAATTAACTTAAAAGGCTATATCAGGCCTTGTAGTATTTGCAAGATATATTAGTACACCAATTGGACTAAGATATAATACTTCAGGATCAATCCAATTCGGTATGTTTCGCATTTCAGCAAATAATCTTATTGCTTTTGAAAACTCTCCAAGAGTTTTAATGATTTTCAAGCTATAAACTTATAAAATATAAGGATTCTAAATAAGTTTCCCAGAAACTTCTATATGCTTCAAACATTTTGAAGCCTTAGAAAGTTTCATATGAATTTTATCAAGTGACAATATTCAACATGTCATATGTGACATCTTCAAGTGTCTGGACTACAAATCAAATAAGTTTTACACTTACCAAGATGTATCCTTTCATGTCACTTGATAAATATTTCTACGTCAGCATGCTTAAATAAGCGTAGAATTCAGATCCTCGTAATCTTTCACAATATTGAGCCAATATTGTATCAAAGATATTGATGATATATCATTTTGTATCGGTTCACAATGCGACATAACATTCTGAGATCTCATCACTTCATTATTTTCAGTAACATGAACCTCTCATAAGGTTTCATAAAGTGGTATGTCGTAGGCTCTTCAAGAGCTCATTGCCTTCTTATTATGATTATTTGCTCCTTATTTTTTAAGGACTATTTCATTTGGAATCGATCAGTCTACCACGCTTCACGTATGCATAGACTTTGTCCTTTAGGAACACAAAATAAGAGCACTTGCGCTTAATATGAGATGCTTTCAGCATTTGACTTGAATTATCTTTTGGATGAGGATATGGTGATAATTCCTAACATATTTCATAACGCTTTTAATCTCCCCCTTATGTTAGGAAAACTAACATACATCCTCTACTTCTTTGAGAAATCCATCATTGTGCATTATGATATATTCATTAATCGTATACCGCACATCAAAATTATTAGATGAAATAATTGGTTCCCGACCTTGAACCAATTGAGAGGGAAGAAATAATCATAATTTATTGGTCTAATGCATACAAATGCTATTGCAATATATCAAGTTTCAGACTAATACATTAAGTTTTGTTCTCATTAACAATGGTTGAAATATTTATCGAAGACATTCAATGCTAAACCATCATCATCAAGATAAATTATCTTGATTACACAATCTGAAAATTATGCTCAATTTATATTAAACAAGTAACTTTCTGAATGTCAAATGTAGGTTGACAATGAATGTATATGCGATCATCTTATTGATGCATCTTTTCAACATATCACATGATAGGTGAACGGACCCTTATTCACCTTTTATTCTTTTCAGATTTTGAGGGATCCAATCCTAAAATTAGTTGGACCAACCAACTTATCATGAGAACAAGCAACATTAAAGTTCATGAAGAATTTTTTAATTCTTCAATATATGTTCAATACTCAGTATGCACATCTTCGGGATATCTCAATCTTTCATGTCAACTTATGAACTTTTATTCTAGTAAACTCCAAGTTTACCATGACATGTACTTTTCTTTAGTAAATTTCAGATTTACTATTACATGAATAAATTTTAGATTTACTACTTCAGAAGTAGATTTCAAAATTATTCAACCTCTTTCGAAGGTGAATTGTTATAAAATCACAATCAAGTGCACGTTTGTATTAATAAGTTTTTCATTTCCCAGGAATGAAATATAATTGTGCCTTAAGTCTATCAAATTATGATAGCTTATAACCTCTTTCAAGATTTTGCTACTTCAGAAGCAAATCGAAGCATACATATGATGTAGATAATTTTTAATGATGTAGATAATTTTTCTCTAGCATATCTTATAATCATATAAGCGCGTGAAAATATCATCACATTTGATGATCATTATCATATTATCCCTCCACGCGTATATTCGTGCATTCAATCACTTATCTTTTTTCAGACATATTATGCACTGCTACCACATACACCTCAAGAATGAAGTAAGTTGTCATATTTCAGACTTATCATATATTGCTACCACATTCAATTCATGGAATGGAGCATATTCAATGGGTCGAATTTCATGATTTTTCACCAAATACCCATTATTTTTGCCTTAGCCATCATAATATATCAATATGGTGCATTGAGATTCAAACTTAATGTCTTATCCATATAAAGACGTCTTAGGCATAAATTGATGGGACTTGAACTCAACATATTATCATCTCTTTTGATGATATTGTTCTAGAGAAATAAATTTAAAACATAAATGGTTCCAAACTAATTATTTTTTCTCAAATCCAATAATAATTATATCATTAGTAACAAAAGACAAATAACATAAGGAATTACTAACCTTACCTTTAGATTTATAATCTCACCTTCTTATCTTTAATCGATATCATAATAAGCTAAACTACATTATAGCTTAAATATACAATACTACTCGATATCCCATCTTTTGACTCTAGATGAATATGAAAACATGAATCATGTTAAAGTTAATTCTTGAATTTAGACCAAACTAAAAACAGTTTTAACGATTAACACAACCATATGACTAGTACTTATATTTGTTAAACGTATTCCAATATAAAGCAGAATATTAGTTTCTAGGTTCGTATTAAAAACAATTATTAATTATAGGCAAAACAATCACAATTATATTAGAAGAGGCAAGTCTTAAGTTTACAAGTCAAAGTTATATTAAAGTGACGGCTGCTTCCCAAATTACATTGCAAAATTCACATGGTGAGCATAAGTCAAAAGATAAACTAATATATTGATAAAGAACATTTATGTCAAAAGTAATAGAATAAGAACAAATATTAATTTCACAGTAGTCCTCATGGATTAAAGATATGACCATGATAAAACTATAAAGACATACCTTATCCGAAAAGAAATAATCTCAATTAGTTAGAGACTCGTGCTAATAACGTGTTATAAAATAATAAAGAATAAAGAAGAAGAGTAGAGAGAATAGAAAGAGCAATTCTTATTTCTTCTCTTGAGGAATGAGAGATCATATAATTGTTAATACAATGAATAAAACCCCTCTATTTAAAGAAAAGACAGATACTTCAAATCCTAATAGATATCAAAGTATATCTTGATAGACATTCATTATAATGTAAATACATTTATCAAATATCCAAATAAACTTTAATTTCATATCAACTAAGTTTGTATCATGATTTTTTATAACTTTTTGACTCATTGAAAATTACTTGTCATACAATGTCCACAATCTTTTTAAAAAGATTAAGTGGTGTACATATTTTTTCCGTATATGAATTTTCAATGCTTTTTTAATGATTTGTTTTATAGTTATGTCGGCTAGATTTGGTAATTGGCCTGTTCCGATTCAGATAGGTTGAATGACTAAACGACCCTAATAATTACAATTAGAATTAATTAAATGTAGAGGAGAGAAATAGAGGGTCAAATTTATAATTCTTTCCTCATTCCCAATTCAGAACGCAGGTATTTTCCCCCTCTTAAATTGACAGTGAAACCCTTAAATTTCAATTCTAGGGCTTCTTTACTTCGAAACAGGTGCAGATGTAGCTGTGATAGAGTTCTAGATATCTTCTCGTCTCAAAGGACGGCAAGACCTTAGGAAGATGAAGTGACTTAAAGAGTCTCCAAATTACAGTCTTAATCTACGACAATGTCTTTTTTCCTTTTTTCTTGTTTGCTCCTTTTCTTTGGATCGGCTCTTCAATGTGGTTACTTTTCCTGTATTTGGCCTTTGCTCTATTACTCATTTCTCCATAATTCTAGGGCTTCAAAGGAGTATCCAATTTGATCTAAGCTCTCGTCTACAGTGGATAATCCTCAATAAGCCGTGAAAAGGTAACTCGTAGACCATTATAAGCACAATAATTGGTTTAAAGAATTCATATATCTTCTTGCTTCTTCTAGACAATCCTTAAATTCCTTTTTTTCTAGAACTTTGGGGTTTTGGCGACTATATTTAAGTTGAGGATCGAGATTACACACTTGCATATTGTGTCCATTACATTTGTTGTGTAATTGCATTCACCAAGATTATCTGGTTTCTCAATGACACTCATTCTTGATATATATGAAAACTTTCTATTAGAGGAAGGCATGTGCGAATGGAAATAATACGTTCCTCTATATATTCTATTTTGGATGGAATTTTAAGTAAAAGAATATCGATACTCTTCAATTGTTAATGAGATTTTGGCACATGTGGCTGTTATCAGTTTATGTTTAGGACCACATTAATATTAGTTTGACAGAGTTAATATAGTAGGAAGTTTGAAGAACACTAGTTGTTCATATGCAAAGAGAGATCTTCCTCTCTTTCGCTTGGTTCAGTTATTGTTATAACCTCATACTAGGAGTGTCTAATTCAAAATTTGGATCTTGTAGGTTCTTTGTTGATCTGATGATGGTAAATGGAGTATTTGAACCTGATATAGGGAGGTCTATGAAGTAGTTGCTCAACTCATTGTCAAGGCTATAATGGGAGTTATAAACGATATGGTAATTGATAGTTGATGTTTAATATATGTGAATGCATCAGTTTTTTTAGCTAAAACATGTCTATGAATTTTTTAGTTTTACATAATTCAGTTCAAAGTGTTAGGTTGTGGAGCCTGAATAATATGTGATGTACTGTTATATATTAATGTTCACGCGGTTCAACCTTTTTAGGCTGTACCTTTTATCCTCTTTACATACTCTGAGTCATTAATATAAATAGCCCGTTCGCCGTGGAGGTTACTCACGGGGTGTTACCACGTAATTCATTCTCACTTATCTCTCTCTCCTCAAGAACTTTCTCTCTAGTTTTCTTCATCCTCTTCATAGATCTAATGTGTGTGCACGCAAATAGATCCTAACACAAAGGTCATGCTTATAAAAAACTGATGTCTTGTTCCTTTAGTTCACATCAATCCTTTTTCCTTGAGGTGCATAGAGGAGATGTCTGTGGTAACTAATTCACTATGGAGTTCTTCAGGATTCACGTATTCTTTTATGGTTTACCATACTCTTAATTTTTGGCATGAAGGATGATATTATGCTCGCAATGAAGTGAATACATCGCTAAATGTTCGTGTATGGTTATCAATGTACCTGTGTGATGGTAGGTATGTAAAGCCTTGTATTCGTGCAGATGATAGTCGTTATGGAGAAAATTCAAATAGCCTTCAAAAGCATACACAATTCAAGTTAGTTTGCCTTCAATTTATTGTCTGAAATTCCTATAGTTAATAGCTTAGTACTGTTGAAGCCCTATATGTGATTATTGTACTTTCGACTTAGTTCATCTAGATGCCTTTCTTGTTTGAAATGAAACTCAGGCAATTTTGGAGCTTGATGCCAGAAATTTGAGGACTTGGTCATCCGTAACTTGTCGGCATCAGGTTTGCAGCCAAGATCTACTTTCTTTGTTTTTCCTTTTCTTGTTCCTACATTATGTATTCCAGAATAACTTATGTGATAACTGTAGCAATCTGATAAGTAATAAGACTGTGAGGTTATGTTGCTCGACCTCTTCAAAATGGTCAACGGGTGCGTGTTTGGATTCTACAAAAGTGGTATTTTTGGAGAATCCAACATAGGTGCGGTACTAAAACTGAAGAATCCGCACAACTTATCTGTGAAGCCTACGAATAACAAAAACTTGCAATATCTTCTCGTATTTATGCTTTGAAGATTGGGAGATAGGGCCATGATTTCTAATCTTTTGATTTTTGTGTTGTGACCAGAATGCTGGATGTGTCTTATCCGCTTGCTAAAAGGTGTGCATGTCAATTACTTTTTTAGAGATAGAGCGTATCAAGAGTTAAAACTAGAATTACGGCATAATCTATGTTTCAGCCTTCAAGTAAAGTACATGTTGATGGAAAATGTGATGAGGAAGAATTGAAAGGATGAACTAAAGGAAGTGTGTCCTGTATAGATGATTGGTCATGCTTGCAAGGAACACAGTTTCTTTCTGTTCATTAATCACATAATATAACATTAAAGCTGGAGAAAGAGAAAAATAGCTTGCTTTATATGGCGACCTTAATACATTAAGGGAATGAGTAAAAGATTAAGTATGCAGATGGCAATACATATGGAAAGATTTTTCGAAAAATTTAGTAAATAAATTTATTTAGCCAAAAAATCTTTCTCCTTTACTTTTGTTGATTGCCTTACTTTAGATAGATTATTTTAATTCTTATGCCTTTCAAGAAATGTTATCATATGTTGTTTCTTAAGGCTCGAACCTTCTTGGATATTTAGACAGGATCTTCTATGTTTTCTTGTCATTGTGCATAAGTATTGATTTTAAGTTTCAATTAATAAATGTGTAAGGTAATAAAACTTGCAGTTAGAGTGTATAAATGAAGAAGTAGTAATTGTTTCTATTATATAGAAGTGAAAGTTTTGTGACTACGAAGGGTAGTTACGTCATTTTCCTACTTCCACATGCTATCAATTTTAACTGCATTTTCTCACTTCCACATGTTAGCAATTTCAACAACACACTGCATCTTTCTACTCTTTCTTGCATCTTCCTACACTTTCCAAAGTTACTTTACTCTTTCAAATTTCTACTCTTTCCTCATCTTCCTACACTTTCCAAAGTTACTTTACTCTTTCAAAGTTACACCTCCTCTTATCAATCAAAAA
This sequence comes from Capsicum annuum, assembly GCF_002878395.1. Lineage (NCBI taxonomy): Eukaryota > Viridiplantae > Streptophyta > Magnoliopsida > Solanales > Solanaceae > Capsicum > Capsicum annuum. The sequence goes on from NC_061114.1 coordinate 37,341,701, forward strand.
ATCTCCACACCACGATAATGCCTCTGATCTTTACAATCTATGTGGACAACCCTCTGATCTTTTTTAAAGAAATAGGTTGAGAACCCATCTATTCCAGGGGTTTTGTTGCCATTGATACTGAATAATGCCTTCCGTACTTTCTGCATATATCCCTCTACTGCTCTAGAGTAATCCTTGGCCGCAACCTCATACTAGGTATGTCTATTGCTGGTATAGCCTCAGTAGTAGAACCAAATAAACTTTGGTAAGAAAAACACCATCTCTTTTTCAACCTCTCGAGTTTTATGCAACAACTTTCCACTGTTGTCTTTCAATAGAGAAATAGTATGCACTAGATCTTGCCTTCCAACATTTGAAGAAATAAATGTTATTACTGTCGCCTCAATCCATTGAGCTTTAGACTTTTGTTTTAGGATACTTTACTCTTTCAAATTTCTTCGTTTAGTATTTTTTGGGTATGTAAAAAATGGCTATGTTTCCGCTGAATTTGTTAATATGTTTGAAGTTTAAAAATCCATGTATCGGCGTTCTAATGCGTTGTGTTTTATGTTACGTGGGTGTTTTTACCTATTTTAATTGTGGGTTTTGGGTCGTGGTTTCGTTTACGCATTTTGTCGAACAGATTGACTGTCTGTTTATGTTTCTTCGTTTAGTATTTTATGGGTGTGTAAAAAATGGCTTGTTGTTTAACTTATATAGAAGTGAATTGTTGTAGATACAAGTTCAATTATAATCAACTTGATCAGTCAACTACATTCATATATTTCACTTGCATCATCTTCAACATAATTGATAAGTCCTCAAGCATTGGCGGAACTTGGAGTGAGAAATCTTAGATTTCACAATGGAAGTCTTCTTTTGCAAATGGCTATGGAGAATGAATGATGGAAAAGAGACTCCGCCGAAGAATGTTACTGTTAATAAATATGGTAAGGATGGATTTGTGGAGACTAAATTCGTACCTCTCCTTATGAGAAATATCGGATTAAAAATCGGAGAAAAATAAGAGTTTGTACTTGGTTTTAAGCCAAAAGCCTTAAGTTAGGATTTTAACTTATGGCTTTTGGCGACTATAGAAATTTAAATGCAAAAACTATAACATATAATTATTCAATATCAAATAAGATATTAAAAATAAGACAAATTCAAGGATATAATTATTTCAGCAAATTTGATTGTAAATCAGGATTTTACCACCTAAAGCTAGAAGAAGAATCTAAAGAATTAACCGCATTTACGGTACCACGAGAATTTTATGAATGGAACGTATTACCATTTGGATATAAAAATGCTCCAGGTAGATATCAACATTTTATGGATAATTATTTTAAACAATTATCTAATTGTATAGTGTACATAGATGATATATTATTATATACAAAAATCAAAGAAGAACATTTAAAATTATTAGAACAGTTTACAGATATAATATAAAAATCGAGAATAAGTCTAAGCAAAAAGAAAGCTGAAAGAAAAATCAGATAGAATTTTTAGGAATACAAATAGATAAAAGTGGAGTAAAAATGCAACAACATATAGTACAAAAAATAATAAATTCGAAAGAAGAATTAGATACAAAAAAGAAATTACAATCATTTTTAGGACTAGTAAACTAAGTAATAGAATATATTCCAAAATTAGCAGAAACTTTAAAACCACTACAGAAAAAATTATAAAAGGATATAGAATAGGTACATCTAGAATAAAAATCAAGAAGACAAAATGCCAGCTGAAAAGATAAAATATGGAACAATAATGGAGCAGATACGACAAAATCAACGGAGACAAGATACTGTACAAAGTCTGAATTATTGTACAAAAGTCTTGATTGAATTATTGTACATTGATTGAATTATTAAGACTTTTACGTAGATGTAGGAAAATAGGTTAGGCCTATAGCCTCTTTTATTGACTTTTTAGTTTCTAGGTTTATAATTTTTGTAAAGTTTGGATGTAAAGATACTTTTTCGTTCTATAAATAAAGAAGGCAGAAGGCATTGCAAAGGCAAGCCTTCATGCGTTGAAGCAACTTTTCTCTCCACTCCACAACAAATACTTTACTCAGTTAATCAAATAAACATATTCCAATGGAAAAAGCTATGGAGGAACAAAACTCAGAAATATCAAAGCTACCCGAACAGGTATATCTATTTATGATTATGAATAGCTAAATTCATAATTCCCAACAATCATGATATGATAAAATAAATTCATATTAGTTACTTTATAGTAGAATTATTCGACGAATAATATGTTAAGAAGTTTATTAACAAAGAGAAAACGGAGAAAAATCCCTAAGGACTATGCCATCCTAAAGGTGAAACCAATGAGGCAAGAAGCCGTGGCGGGGAGTAACCAGAGTAGAGGCGCTGTTTAAGGGAAAAAGTATTCGGATTACCATGTTAATAGTGACGGAAGAACATATTATTTAAGAATAATCTAGTATATAGTAAGCTAAGATGACCATATTTTGTTATGTACATGGTTGAAGGGAATATTTTGAAAAAAGCAATTTTATGAAAATGAATGATAATTTATCTGATGTGATGGTAGATAAATTCAAAATACTTATTTTGTATGCACTTAGAGATATAAAAGTAGCAGATATAAGAAAAATCATATTAGAAAAAGCTTTTAGTAAATACTACATGACTAGAGTAAATTATATACCATATCTACCTAACTACTCTTACAAATACTTACGATGATAAGTTACACAGAATTTTTAGAAAAAGATATAAGAAACATACAGTTACTAGAAAAATAGATAAAAATACAAATACTTAAAAGTATATCTTTTGATGTTAATTCATAATTATAAATTTCTTCTATTGTTAATGTCTTGTCCCATACTTGTATTTTTACATTCCTAGCTTTATAAGTAATTAAGCTTCCTTCATTATTAAATCCTTTAACTATTATTGGTGTTTTTAGTTTATCCCATTTACTTTCTGGTAAGCAATTATATCTGCATAAATTAGCTTCTGCTCCTGTATCTATCATAGGCGTATAATATCTACTGTAATATCCTTCTACTACTATCTTCATTAATACATATATCTTCATTTCATGTTAAGGCTCTTTTTAAGAATAACTTTTCTTTGTTATATGTTAAGGTTAATTGTGTATGTTCTATATTATATGGTTTTATTTGTTCTAACCATTTTATTCCTAATATTATATCTGCTTTTTGCATTTCTTCCTTTACTTCGAATTCTATTTTTATTTTTCTAACTCCTATTATTATTTCTTTTTCTTCTATATTTTTATTATTTATTAAACTTCGTGGTAGATCTGGGCACATATCATTATCAGTCTTTATTTCTTCATTTTTTACTAGATATTTTGTTATATGATTTTCTTCTTGTCCTGTATTCAAAAGTATTAAATATTCTTTTTCATTTATTTTTCCTGTTATGTAATATTGGTTTAAATTACTTATTGAATTTGTTTCATAACTTGTTCTTTTTGATGAGCTTGATGACTCTGGTTTTTCATTAGCTATTCTTTTCGTTGTACTTATTCTATCATTTACTATTTCTAAATTTTCTTCTGTATCTATATCTCTATAGGTATAATCATTATAATCTATTGTTTTTACAATTTGTTTGAATGGGCTTTTTATTTGTATTTTGTTAATCTTATTTTTTCCTGTTATTTTATGTTTTGTTGTTAATACATATAGATTTTTACATCTTGCTGTAAATATTTTACTTCCTGGGGTTAATTCTATTCCTGATATTTTCCAATATAATACTAGTGATTTATCTATATTTCTATCTGTTACTGCTACTGAATAATTTGCACTTATTATAAATTTAAATTTTTGATATATTAGATTTCCTTTTACGGCAGTTATTATGCTTTTTTCTATAGGTTTTATAATTCTATCATCTGCTAAATATAATTCTATTGGTGTATCTATTCCTTCTCTAAAACATGCTTTTATTAATATCTCTGTACCTCCAAGGTGTACATATTTTATTGGATCTCCTTTACTTTTTATATCAGTTATTTCTTTATTAATTATTCTTTTTGTTATCAGTGGTATACTAGGTTTTCCTTTTGCATATCTGCAGTCTATTACATGTTCTTTTTGGCATACTACATAATATTCATCCTTTTTCCTAGTAAAAATATTTTTTATTGTTGGTATTTTAAATATTTTCTCTACACTTAAATCTAACTCTTTTCCTTTTATTTCATCAAATATGTTACTGTCGAATATTATTTTTTGTTCCATTCCTTCATCATTTAAATATTCTTCCTTTGTTATTATTTTTATATCTTCTTCAGTCATTTGATTCATCTATTTCGCTATCTATTTCATTATCTGTTTCATTTTCTGAAATTTCATATATACTATCTTCACTTTCCAATTCATAATCTATATAATCTATCTGCATATATTCTGTATTATCTATTCTTATTTCTGATATTTGTTTATTTTTTGGATTTTTAGGTAATTTACAATCTCTAGCTAAATGTCCTAACTTTCCACAATTATAACAAGTACATTCTTTTATAGATTTCTTCTTTCTATATGGTCTTTTATGTTTATAATTTTTTACATAATATCTTTTCCTTGGTTTCTTATATTTATATTTTGATTTTTTTATATTTTTTATATTTCTTATGCCTTTTTCTTTTCTTATAATATCTTTCTTCGCATCCAAATTGGGGTGCTATTTTATTTTTGCAACATGCTAAATTTCTTATTAATGTTTTTTCCATTTTTAATTCTTCTCTATATTTTTCACATAAGTTTCTATACCATTATTGTAAAAATTTTATTCTTGCTCCTAACGTATCTACTATTTTTGCTTCTTCCCAACTTTTTATTATTTTCGAACTAAATGGCTCGGGTAATTTATTAAAACATAATTTTCTTATTTCTTTACTTTCTTCTATACTAATTCCGGCAAATATATTATAATGTAGTCTTTTTATTCTTATTTTTAATTCTTTACGTTTTTCAGAGATAATTTATTTTAATTCTTTGTATTGTTGTACCTTATTCATTTTAAATTATATTTATAATATCTTGGTGGATATCTAAATCTAATTTTTTCATAATTAGGTGGTATGTGTTTCATTCTTCTGGATTTTAAATGTGTTATTAATTTTGATTCAATACTAGATATTAATGTAATTAAGTAGGCTAATTTTTGTGGGTTTTCTTTTGTTTTATTTAGACTTATATATTCTGAATAATTACTAATTAAAGATTCTTTAATTTTTCTAAAAGCTTCTCTATTTTTAAATGGTCTTCGCATAATTAATTTAATAATTTTGTAGGTAATTTTTTTTTTATCTAACTCTAATCTAATTTCTAGCTCTAACATATATATTTCTCTTCCGTACTTTTTAAACTTCTGGGCTCTGATACCATTTGTAGGGGGTTGCACGGATTATATATATTTAATAGATTCACTAGACAATCCAACTCTATTTCTATGATAATGAGAATGATAAAGTAAATAAAATGGCCTTCTTTGATAAACTAGACAAATCTCTTATTGAAAACTTGCTAGATATTTTACGAATTAATCCATATTCACAATTTTTGAATTCTTTTACACATATTCCAGATTTCTTTAATTTCTATATCGCATTTAAATGTGATTTTACCTTGGATCAACAAACATGTAACTTACCGACTGTGCAGCACAAGTACGCAAGTAGCAGCTATATGGACTGATGAAGAATAACCGGTGTTATTTCCACACCACATATTCGTATTCACTCCCATAGCAACAATAGCCAATTGGTTCACTACTACTATGGTTGTTACGACTCTTTACAATACCCTTTGTTATTTCCATATGGTGAAAATGGATGGCATTGTGGCATACAAAAGATTTTACAATTAAATAATTCTTCAAGAAATTGTTCTTGCAAACATGAACTACTTCCAAGTGTTACAAACATGGCTTCTATTGATGGATTCCTTAATATTGAAGAAGAAATTTTAAAAAAAGAACGACAAAAAAAGAACACTGTTTCCTGCCGTGAATATTATTGTTACAAACTTCAAATTAGAGATAATGAAGAAAATACTACTTACATTCTGAAAGATTATTCCAACAATATTTAGTAGACCAATATATAAAACTTGAAACACAAAGATTAGATTTCATTTTATTCAATCAAGATTTATTTCGAATCAAAATATTAGCCGGGCTTATTGATCTACAAAGACTAGGAGAAAGAGAAATTTCAAATATTGGCCGAAAAACATTCTTTCCTGTTAGCTTTACAGGGGTCCACGAGATATGCGACATAAATACATGGACGCCATTGTATTAGTACAACATTTTGGAAAACTAGATATCTTCATAACAATGACATGTAATTCGTCATGGCCTAAAATAGAACATTTGTTGCTAATGACTGATGAAACACAACATAGGCTCGATTTAATAAGTCGAGTATTTAAAGCAAAAGTGAAATAATTAAAGTCAGATATTGTTAAAACAAAAATATTTGGAAAAGTTGCTGCTTATATGTATACTATAGAATTTCATAAAAGAGGTCTTCCACATGCTCATTTCCTTATTATACTTGAGGATGATTATAAGCTATTAACACCAAAGGCTTATGACAAAATTGTTTGTGCCAAAATACCTGATGCTTACGCAAACGAATATTTACACTCTTTAGTTATTAAACATATGATGCATGGTCCTTGTGGAACTTTAAACCCTAACAATTCATGCATTGAAACAAAAAGCACTTGTAAATTTAAATATCCCAAAAATTACGCAAATGAAACATCGAAAGGCGGAAATTCATACCCCATTTATAGAAGACGAGACACTGAAAAATTTGTAAAAGTTAGAACTCAATATCTTGACAATTCATGGGTCGTACCATACAATCCATATCTTCTAAGCAAATTTAACTACTATATAAATGTTGAAATTTGTGCAGATATTAAGGTCGTTAAATATATCTACAAATACATTTGCAAAGGTCATAACAAAATAAGTTTCAACCTCCAAAGTAGTGGAGCTAATACAGAAATAGACGAAATAAAAGAATATTGTACATGTAGATGGGTATCGCCGCCGAAAGCTATGTGGCGTATGTTTGCCTTCCTTATTAGTGAAATGAATCCAAATGTGTATCAGCTGCAACTACATCTTGAAAACCAATAATTCATTTCTTTCAAAACAACTGCAAAATTAAGTTTAATTTTGAACAATCCAGGAAATAAAAGAACAATGCTAACAGGATTTTTCACAATGAATCAAATAAATAAGTACGCCATAGAACTTAATTTACTATACAAAGAATTTCCACAACACTTTATTTGGTCAAATAGTGATAAAATGTGGACACGCAGGAAACAAGGTTATGCTATTGGACGTATTGTCAGTTGTCATCCAACCGAAGGAGAAAGATACTATCTACGGTTATTATTAATGAATATGCGAAGTCCTAAATCATATAAAAAACTTAGAACTGTAAATGACATATGTTGCACCACATGTAGAGAATCTGCAGAAAAAAAGGATTGTTAGCTTCTGATAATAACTTAATTGAATGCCTATCAGAAGCTACTACTTACCAAATGCCATATAGTTTGAGATGCTTATTTGCCACACGCTTAGTATATTGTAATCTTGCTAACCCAAAAGCTTTATGGGAAAAATTTGAAAGACTCATGTCTGAAGATTTTACAGTTACAACAAATATATAAACAACTAACATTCGTTATACGGTTATTAACCACATAAACACCATAGTAAATTCAATGGGATGAAACATAAATGAGTTCAAACTTATATCAGAAAATTTTACACCTTCCACATATACTTACAGAATAACGCAATAATCTAGAGACACTTATTGAGAAAGAAACATAGTTCTAACTGAAGAAGATTTATTACTTTATAAGAAACTAAATAGAGAACAACATGCTGCTTACAATGTCATTCTTAATAAAATATTCTCAAATGAACTGAGAGCTTTTTATATTGATGGACCAGGAGGAACTGGAAAAACTTTTTTATACCGAGCTTTATTAGCTACTGTAAGATTCAAAGGTCTTATTGCTTTAGCTACAACAACTTATCGTGTTACAACTTCTGTTCTCCTAGGAGGACGAATTGCTCACTCACGCTTCAAACTTCCTATCAACATAGGAGAAAACTACAACTGTAATATAAGCAAACAAAGTTCACTTGTAGCTTTAATTCAAGATACCAAGTTAATAGTATGGGATGAAGTATCAATGGCAATGAAAAAAAGATAGACTTTTGATTTATTGCTGAGAGACCTTATGAGTATAAATATACCGTTTGGTGGAAAAGTCATTGTTTTGGAGGTGATTTTAGACAAACGTTACCTATTGTGAAAAGTGGAGTAAAAGAAAATTTCATTTGCGAATGTTTATTAAACTCAGATATCTGGAACTATCTACAAAGGTTTCAGCTAATAGAAAATATGTGTGCACGAGAAGATCCCATATTCTGTGAATATTTACTTAGAATTAGGGATGGAAAAGAACAAGTTAACCACCATAACAAAATTGAGATTCCAGAATCCTTTCTTATTCCTTTTACAAATAAGAAAGAATCATTAAACAATTTATTCAAAACTATTTATCCTAACTTAAACATGACCATGATTCATACATCTGATGTAACATCACATGTTATCTTAACAACTAAAAATGATTTTGTAAATGAAATTAACCAAATGTTCATAGATCAATTCCTTGGTACTGCTTTAACTTTCGTTAGTATTGATGAAACTGTAGAACCAAAAGACCAAAGCGAGTTTGAAGATTTCTTACATACTTTGAATCCTACAGGACTACCTTCTTACAAGTTAGTTCTAAAGCAAAATTGCCCATTTATATTACTACACAATTTTAATCCTTCAGAAGGTTTATGTAATGGTACCCGCTTAATTTGTATTATTTCAAAACTCATATTATTAGTGCTAAAATTGCAATTGGGGATTTCAAAGGCAAACATGTTTTCATTCCCCGCATACCTTTATTATCATCACAAGATGAAAAATTACCAATTCAATTCAAGAGAACACAATTTTCCATTCGATTATGTTTTGCTATGGCTATAAATAAAGCTCAATGTCAAACACTAGATTTTGTTGGAATTTATTTGCGCGAACCTGTATTTTCACATGGCCAACTTTATGTTGCTTTATCAAGAGAAAAAAACTCAAATTGTGTAAAAATGATAATACGACCAGCAACAGCAGATGATCCTGATGATCATTCTACTTACAATATAGTATATAGTGAAATTATTAACAAGACATTCTCTTAAAAACTATTTTCACTAATTCCATGTAAATTTCCTACATTTTGATTTTTACTATTTGCAATTCATCAACCAATTCCTACTTTGATCTTACAATCTCAGAGATCTTTATCTTTTGCAGGTAGTCGACTTTAAAATTACAAATCTAATTCTTCATGAATACGACATGCTTTCTGAATACCTTTGGTTACATGTGTTCAAAGTAAGTATCTAATTCTACCTACCATTACGTGATCTTTTATAGATGTATTTTCCAAATTTGCTACGCTATGATAATATCTGCAAATTTTCTACGCTCTGTGTGTGCACATCTAAACTTAATTATTGAGTTGTCTCTGGATGCAATGCCCCTCTGTGTGTGCACACCTATCCATGCATTAATGCAGTCATTGATGTTTTCACCATTTATTTGATTCTGATTATGCATATTATGAAATCATGTTTGTTAGATAAAGATAACCCATTACATTAATTTCATTGTTGATAAAGTGGATTGCAGTACTTACCAAGGAATTGTTCTTTCAGAACTATTGTTCTTTTTCTTACCAACAGATTAGTGTTCTGGTACTTGGCTAGAAACATCTACAAACATGTTCGTGCTTTTCTGCTCATTTCTGTTGATGGATGAGAAATAAGATACTAGGTGTCTGCGGTTTTCTTTCTTCTCTAAACATGTTGAATGTATTTTCTGTAGGCTTTCTGACTCCCTGGGAGCAGCCATCACAAGAATTTGGGAAGTCATTTTGAGGTACAACTATCCAGGTTTTCTTGAGATGTATTTTATTTTAATAACCAAAAAATCCCAAAGGATCAGTATACATAGTTCAAAACTCAAAAGATAATGGGTTTGCTATCTACTCTTTTCCCCTTACATTCTAGGCTTTTGTTTGTGGCAAGTTTTGAACCCGTGATGTGTGCCTTACTAACACATCACATATTGTGCTCTTACTATTAGATCAAAGCCCTGGGTTTGATGTAATGTTCTCTTTATGTCTAATACCAATTATCAAAATTAGCTCTTTAGAAGTGTAACTTTGTAACATTCTTACTACTTTGTTGAAAGTTTAGTAGTCTACTACCTCTTTTATTGCTTTATTGTCTATATATTTGCTTGGGAAAGCTATATTTCATTAGCAGGATTGAAAATCTATACTGGAAGATTTATAGTAGTACTTTGTTGTACAATTGACTTGGTTCAGTTGATTGAAACTTTCTAGAAACCAAATTGAAGTTCGTTTCTGTTAGACAAAATTGTAACCATGAAACAACAGCATAGTTTGGTTATTTTTAATTTTAACCAAGTCACTGTGCTCCTTGAAACCTTTTTCCTGTTGAAGTATAAACGGAGTTAACAAAAAGTGTTTGTACTTTGTACATTGTATTGTAACCTGTGCCACACCTTTCTTTGCTTCTTTTTAACCTCATATGTCCTTTATGCTTCTTGACAAAAAAAACCTCCACTCATTGTAATTTAGTTAAACTTGAATCGATAAATCATGGAAGCTTACCTTTGTCTCTCTTTTACTTCAGTATCTTACTCTACACTATGTTTCGAATGTAATGCTTGGTTTTCCCATCCTTTAGAGATGTCCAAATAAAGTATGTACTTTTGCTACTTTGCAAGCTATAAAAAAGATGACAGAAAGACTAAATATACATGCAATCACCCCTGAAACACCTCACTGGATATGCAAGGTCCAAGTTGTAGACATGAGTAGACTAGGAGAAGGTATAAAACGAAAGATAAATTATTTGAACATGATTTTTCAAGATGAACAAGTAACTTCTTACTTTTAAAAATCAAATCATCTATTTACATCCCTTACTTCTACCTCTTATATTACTACTATTGAAAAAATTAGCTTCAGGACAATCAAGTAAAAGTAACTGTTTACGGTGATGATATCCCCCTTTATCAAGATATGTTTTAGTTGTTTTATACATATTTGATAATGGGTACATGCATATAACAACCAACTCTGAGATATGAAACAACATTGCATACATTCGACTGGATTATTGATAAAAAGACCATAGCCAATCCAACTGATAAAAATGACTCAGATGAAATAGAGTTACCGCCACCTCGAATGGTCAATGCCACATCATTCCAAGATATCAACAATCAAGCCTCCCGAGCTTCAAAAGAACAACTTCAAAAAGCAGGATACAGTATACTCATTTCATTCTTTCTATCATTAAAGATCTACTTCAACACAACTAATATATAACTTTTTCCCAACAGATGTGTTAGCAATAGTTGTCAGCTGTTTTGCTCCAAAATATGTTACCAACATTCAAAAAAGATTGCAGGAACTCCTTATTATTGATACCGAGTAAGCATATTTGCCAAACTTAGCACCATTTTTCTTACTTTACAAAAAAAATTATACAACATATTAATTACTACAATATACTCAGCAAACAGGCTTACACATTCACGTTATGGGAAAAAGCTCCATTGAAGAAGGCAACAAGCTCCTCACACAGTTTTAACAACATCCAATCATTTGTTTCAGGCGTGTTGGACTATCCAAGTACAATGGTAAACTAACGAACATACCATAATTAATTTACTTAATATCACCTTTAGCTTGCTTCTATAACATCATTGTTATTATAATTATTATAGGTATATCGTTGACCATAAAATTTAACACAACGATACAAATTGATCCACCATATTTAGAATGCCTTCAATTGCACTCATGGTATCAACATACTTTACTCTACTTTGTACTAATTTGTACATTATTATTGATATGCTAAAATCCATCAAACACCAACTGAAACAGGGTTGTAGAAAATGTTGAAATGCTCAACTCTTTTCCTATGAGAAACACATTCCAATCTGGATCTCTGGTCTCTGCTCCAGTAGATGAAGAAATAGTGTCAATTGCTGACTCCACTTGGGTAGTAATACTATACACACATACATCCATAATATCAATAACATATTTCTCTTTATTAACTAAAGTACTAATATATACTATTTTAGGTGCCGATTCGATATGAATCTGAAAGATGACACTGACTCAATCGTTGGAAGTATTAGTGGAAAAGAAGGAGAAAGATTATTGTCTCTTACAATAGAACAGATCTACGAGCTTGCTTCAACTAAGGTAAAAAAATTTAACCATCAAATATACACATCAACATAATTATTCAACAAACATAAAAACTAAATATTGTTTTGCACAGAATGAGTCCCAATCAATGCAACATGCTGAAATTAGATAGAATCAAAATCTGTTCAGAATTCAAGTGTAAAAAGTAGCTTCCCGCACTGATCATACAATTTCTAGGAAAGTCTACATTTTAGCCTGTACTGAAAAAGGAAAAATCATGCCCTCTCTTCCCACACCATCCACATTTCATATCAAAGAAGAAAGCAAGAAACAAAAAAAAGATTCTACTTCTCCTTCTGAACAAGCCGAACAACAAAGTGAACGCCAGAATATGCTCAAGATGAAATAAAAAATAGAGCCATCAGCTCCAATGCAAACCAAATAAATGTTGCCAACAAACTTCTTTCATATTCTTTCCATCAATATTTATAATGTCTTCAATAACATTACTATAATATTTTCTCACTAACTATATTACTCCCTCTTTCATTGTTGTTAAATACATTTGTAGGTTCATAAACTTTCCTTTTGTAGTTACTTTTGGATTTTGTGGAACAAAGGATTTTATAGATTTTGTCAAATATTGTTCTTCCTTGTTCATTCTGCTGTAAAGACTTTTGGTGAAAAGAACTACTAGCTACTTGCCTCTATCATCTACCCAACGGCCCAATAGGTCAGTCATCTCCTTAATATACATTTTAACACATTTCCTTCCTTAATTCATTGTTATTCCATATTGAAAAAATACAAATTACTGAACTAGATTTTTTTTCAATGAATTTTCTTCTGCAAACACCTACCTAACCCCTTGAGCAATATGAATTGATACATGTTCAGCGTGGAACTACCATAGTCCTCACTAGCACCAAGTAATATCTTGTCTTCAATTTACTTTTCTTTGTGCACATATATTTGTTGTTGAGTATTAGTTTTGTAATTCGTAAAATATCAGCAGGCAAGTGGTTTGGCTAAGTAATACAAATAGGAGTAAAGATCATGTTGTTAATTTTCTATCGGTTTCACTTCATGTTGTTTCTACAAACCCTAAAGCTTATCCCAATCCTTGTTTATATGCTCAGGTACAATCTCTATGTTTCAAATTTAAATATTTTTTTTCATACCTTAACTTTTTTGGTTTTACTTTAATAAGCAACAGTAGAAGACAAAACTGAAAGTTAAGTTGTGTGCTTTGTAATATCGAAGGCTTGTAATCTAAGAAGTACCACATAAATTAGGACACAGGAAGTACTTATTGTCTTAGGGTGTTTGATAGTTTGATTCCGTTGGGGATTTATATGAATCGGGTTTTGTATTTGTCTATCCCTATTAGTAAATAGATTGAAAGCTAATAACAAAAAACAACATACCAATGTGATCCAAAAAGTGGAATATAGGAAGGATGATGTGTATGCACCCCTACCTTGTGTGAGATAGATAGATTGTTTCTAATAGATATTCCTTTAGAAAAAGGCCAAACCCATCGCCAGGCCCCTTAAGTACGCGCGATCTTTTACTTAGGCACCTCAAGTGGACGTCGCTCACTTTGGGCACCTCAAGTAGCCATAAAGTATGTCATTTTGACACCTTTTGCTGAGTTGGCAAGGTGCGTGTATTACACACCTCTATGAAGGCGCGTGAAAGCCTTTTTTTGGCTGATGTGGCGCCCAATTTGGCCCATCAAAAGTATACTAACTCATTTTCATTAATTTATACCTTTTTTTCTTATTTTTATCCATCATTTTTGTCAATCTTAAGCTTAATTAATGGTGAAAATTATTGGGAGAGATTTTAAAAATTAGATACACATTTAGGAGTTCGCCTTGCCAAAAATAATATATTAACTCAATGCTCAGTAATTTGTACTTCTTTCATATTTTTATTCGTTATTTATGTCAATCTTAATTTATTTAATGGTAAGAATTTTTGAGAAAAATTTATATATGCATTTAAAGGTTCGTGAAGATTAAATAATAAGCACCTTTTTTTAAATCATTAAGGGCAAAATTGATGAAGAAAAATAAAAAATAAGCAACATCAACGAAGAAAAAATAAAAATCAAACAAAATCGAAGAAGAAAAATTGAAAAATAAAGCTAAATCAGTGAAGGAAAATTTAAATCAAACAAAATCAATAAAAAAAATTAAAATCAAACCAAGAAAAATTGGTGAAGAAAAATTGAAAATCGATGAAAAAATTAAAAAAATAAAGCTAAATCCGTGAAGAAAAATTGAAATCAAACAAAATTAATTAAAAAAATTAAAAATTGAAGCAAAATAGATGAAGCAAATCTGAAAAAAAAATTAAAATTGAATCTAAAAATCAAGTAAAATCAGTGAAGAAAAATTAAAAATCGAAGCAAAATCGATGAAAAAAATTAAAGATGACGGGTGGGGGGTCTTTGAAGAAGATAAAAAGGGGAAGAAGACTGGCGGGGTGGGTGGACTATTTGACGAAAAAATTGGTGGGGTGGGGGTGGGGATAGGGTATGGTGGGGAAGGGGTGACGAGTGGGGGGAGGGATGTTTGAAGAAGAAGAATGGTGGGGTGGGTGGGGGTGGGGGTGGGGGTGGGGGTGGCGAGTGGGTGGGGTATTTGAAGAAAAAGACTAGTGGGGTGGGTAGGCTTGGGGTAAGGGGTATTTTTTTATTTAAATTATTTATTTATAAATTATTTAGATAAAATGACACATGTCCACATTTTATTCGTCATTTTCCAGCTCATCGGCGCGTGTAACACACGCACGTAGTATTTTTTGCTGAATCAACAAAAGGTACAAAAATGATGCACTTTATGGCTACTTGAGGTGCCAAAAGTGAGCGACGTCCACTTGAGGTGCCTAAGTGAAAGATCACGCGTACTTAAGGGGCCTGGCGATGGGTTAGGCCTTTAAAAAATATTATCTTCCTTTCTTATATGCTTGTATTATTTTCTAATACATATGGTATGCTTGTATCCTTTTCAAAAGAAAGCTTCCAATCCTGTTTTTAGCCTTTCATATATGCTTGTATTATTTTCTGACCTGTCTATATTGAGCATAAACAAGAATAGATGAGTAAGGCAAAATCACTCTTAGAATATATTGAGAAACATACTGCTGCACAAATGCATTTCCCACTTACAATCAGACAAAATCAAATCCATCACTGTCCATCTATACCGCCGAAGGCAGCAAGGTGGATTTGAGGCTCAACAGTTTTACCTTTAATTGATGCATTTTCAGAATCATACCAGTCAATTAACTGAACTAAATAACAACTCAGAAACCAAACAATATAATTAGACAGTCCATTTAACTCGAGTTCTATTAGCTGTAACAATATTTGCTAAATAAAAAACTTTGTCTTGCCTTGATTAATCAAAAATGACAAATAAGAATAGAACTCTTTACAACAATTTCTTGCACTTTCTAAACAAAAGAAACACATAAGAAATATACACCTAAAAATCAATCTCTATTTGTCATAAGTTTTTGGATGTTGCTGTTGCATTATTTCCTATGTTACATTGTTTGTTTCTAAATATTAGTATTCATGACCTCTAAAACTAATAGGACTGAAATATTAGTAGTGGAATAAGTCAGAATTCAGGAAGTTTTGTTTAGATAACTTGTGGCTATTGGGTCGACAATTCAGGGGAATGGAGAGATAGATGAGGATGTCTCTCACAGTATTGGGGCAGGTTGGATGAAATGGAGGCTCGCTTCAGGAATTTTATGCGATAAGAAGGTTCCCCCAAGCTGAAGGGAAAATTCTATAGAGTTGCAGTCAGACCGGCTATGTTATATGGAGCTGAGTGTTGGTCGGTTAAGAATTCTCATATTCAAAAATTGAAGGTGGCGAAAATGAGGATGTTGCGTTGGATGTGTAGTTTTACTAGGGCTGACAAGATTAGGAATGAAATTATTTGGGAGAAGGTGAGAGTGGTGTCGGTGGAGGATAAAATGCGGGAAGTGAGATTAAGATGTTTTGCCATATGATGAGGAAGGGCGCAGATGCCCGGGTTCATAGGTGTGAGAGGTTGGCCTTGGATGGTTCCAAGCGGGGCAGAGTAGACCTAAGAAATACTAGAGGGAAGTGATTAGACGTGACATGGAGCAGTTACAGTTGACTGAGGACATGACCCTGGATAGGAAGGTATGGAGGAAAAACATTAGGATAGAGGGTTAAGGTGGGTGGATGAGTCGTAGTCAGAAGGTAGGAGGGCTTGGGTGTCTTTTGTTTGGCAGTGTTGCATATTTTGTGGATGGCGTATCTATGTTTTTTATCGTGTTCCATGCTTTTGATGTTTTTATATACTATCCTTTGTCTTGAGCCAGGGGTCTATCGAAAATAGCCTCTCTATTTCGTTAGAGGTAGCGGTATGGTCTGCGTACACTTTACTCTCCCCAGAACCCACGATGTGGGAATCTACTGGGTTTGTTGTTGTTGTGTGGCTATTGGGTCAATGTTTGCATGTGGTTTCTCTTTGTGCTATCAGTGGCAATGCTTGAACGAAAGATGTTCTTGATTAACATCTCAAAAATGAGTATCGATCTAAAGTTCATCATTCAAGGTATGTGGAGGTTTTCAACAAGAACTCTCTTTCGTTCTTGTGCCCAAAAGTAGTTTTCTTTACAAAGGCATGATTTTTATTTGATTTTTATGAATTTGAAGCATGAACCCATATCTTATGATGATTATTATAAATTCTTAATGTTTATGATTTTGAAAGATGAATTTACATGTATGGTGATATAAAGCATGAATCTTGAATGGTATTTATCATGATTTTAATATTTGGGTCGTGAATCCCCATTGGAAATTATGTTTTTTTGAGAAAGTGTGTTATAAGCACGTTGATGTTGAATATTTGAGATATTTTTAATGATTTGACCTTTTGGTCTTAATGAAGTTATTTTGAACTCAAGTGTGAAATAAATCCACAACGTGGTTGATTTTGATAAATGGGAAGCATGATAGCTCCCGATGTATATTTATATATTACTGAAATTGTATTATTGTGGATTTTCTTTGAAATGATCTGAGCTAAGTCCGGGAGAAATCTTTAGCACCGAGTGGGAGGTATAAAGCGATCTTACTTCCCTAGAACTACGTGCCCCCATAGGAGTAAGCCTGAGGCTAATTTATATAGTGATCACTAGTTTGTGTGGATTTGATATCGATAGTCCTACTCCGATGGCAAGGATAGGACGTCTCTCCCTAACGTGGGTTGTACGTTGGACTCCATGTAGCTCACATGATTTATGTTGGTTATAGGATCTTCTAGTGTGTGTGTGTTTCCTTGTGTCTTTGGTGAATGGTGAAGTAATTTGAAAGTGGAATTATGAAAGTTATTCTTTCAAAAGATTTAAATGATATTTACATTATGAGAATTGATATTCTTGATGAACTGAAAGTGATTGACAAATTATATGATGACTCACATGTGTTATTGTACTTATTTCATCCTCTCATGATTATGATGATTTTCTTCGGGCTATGTGAGTCTTTCATACATCCTGCATATTTCTTATAAATATTTATGATGATGATGTTTATACAACTGCATACACCCCCATATACTCAGTTCTTTTCCATGGTATTGACCCACATCTTTGGATGTGGGCTGCATTTTCTCAGAATGTAGGTTCAGGTGCTCGGTTCCAGGTTCGACAGTGATTCTTCAGGCACGCTGTTCTAGATCCTCTATTGTGGTGAGTCTTTATGTTCCGAGGACGTGATGTCTGATGTTGGTTTCATGGAATTGTTTACATTTGATAACTGAGTATAAGTCAGTTGGGGCATGTCTTAATGGCTCGTTGGTTTTATTGATTTTCTTAGAGGCTTGTCAGACTAGTATAGATGTTGGGAGTTGACTAATAAGTCATAGTTTGTTATCTTTCTAAAATTCTTTTATTCTTGGATGATGATTACTTTGTTGATATTTGAGGGTTATTTATGGAAACCCCATTGATTTGTGTTGAACTGAATGAAAATAGCTCAAAGGGTTATGTTGGGGCTACTGTAGCCTCAAGCACCATGTGACGCTCCGGGACCTATTTTTCGGGGCGTTACAAACTTTGTGTTAGAGCCTAATGTCTTAAGGTGTCCTAGGGAGTCTGACAAGCCGCGTTAAGTAGAGTCTTGATCATCGGTGTGTAGCGCGCCACATCTATGAGCAAGAGGCTACAAGATGTTTTAGGAAAAAGTATGATTCTTTCTTTTAGAAGTCTATCGTGCTTAGAGTGTCTCTCTCTACTATTGATTCGTGCTCTCCTCTTTTAGAAATATGCCTTCACGTCAAGTGAGAAGAAATAATCATGGTCAGCAACCTCAACCCGCTGACCCATTGAATGAAAATATGTCTCATGCTGAATTTCGAGCAGCCTTTCAGGTGCTGGCTCAAGCTGTTACTGCAAATGTTCAGGCCAACCCGACCCCAGCTCCACAGCAGCAGGGAGGTGATTCAGCTGCTGCCAGGATTCGTGACTTCATGCAGATGAATCCATCAGAATTCTATGGGTCCAAGTCTGATGAGGATCCACAATTATTTTTAGAGGAGGTGCGGAAGATTACTCAGGTGATGCATGTATCTGAGAAACATAATGTGGAGTTGGCTGTGTATAGGTTGAAAGAACTTGCTTATGACTGGGTTTTTGGTTGGAGGAAAGGTAGAGGTAAGGGAGTTGTCCCTACAACTTGGCAAGAGTTCTAGGATGCATTCCTAGATAAGTTTTTCCCTTTGGAGATGAGGGAGGTGAAGGTGGAAGAGTTTATGAACCTACGACAGGGCTTTATGACTATTAGGGAGTACTATCTAAAGTTCAATCAGTTGGCCAAGTATGCTCCTGACTTAATGGCTGATAATCGGGCTAGTATGAGTAAGTTTGTGACTGGAGTGTCTAGTTATGTGGTTAAGAAGTGTAGGTATGCTATGCTGAATAGTGAGATAAATCTTTCTAGGCTGATGACTCATGCCCAACAGATTGAGGTAGACAAGATTAAGGAGAGAGATAGAATGAGAGAGAATAAGAGAGCTAGGTCTGAGCAGCATGAAAAGGGTTAGACTAGATCGCAGGGAGGGAGTCGCCCTCAGTATCAGGATCGTTCGTCTATGCCAGCGCCGTCATCTTCTAGTGCTCCCATGCCTAGAGGTAGGAAGGAGCAAGGTACCAGGTCATATGCATCCAAGTCCTAGTACAGTGCTGGCAGTAAGCCAAATCGTCCCCTGTGTCCTAAGTGTGGTAGGGCTCATTCAGGTGAGTGTTGGGGTGAGAAGAGGGGTTGTTTTTGGTGTGGTGACATGGGTCACAGAGTTAGATATTGTCCATAGGATGGACAAGGGCATCTTAACTATCGCCCTGAGACCTAGACTCAGACTGTTAGTGCTCCAGTTCCAGCGACGCCCAACCCCAGCTCAGGGCGCCTCTTTTAGCAATGCTGGCGGGCAGCGCCAGCATAGATTCTATGCTTTACCATCCCGCCAAGAATAGGAGGATTCTCCTAATGTTGTTACTGGTATTCTTCGTATATTTCAGTTTGAAGTGTATGCTTTGTTGGATCCTGGATCCAGTTTCTCATATGTTACACCTTTGATTGCTGTGAATTTTGAAATGAGTCCTGAGATTATTCCTGAGCCTATCCTAGTTTCTACCCCAGTGGGTGATTCGGTTGTTGCCCAGAAAGTGTATAAAAAGTGTCCTGTTATCATTCTTCATAAAGTCTTATTGGCTAATCTGATTGAGTTAGATATGGTAGATTTTTATGTGATTCTGGGTATGGACTGGCTGTATTCTTCTTATGCCTCTATTGATTGTCGGACCGAAGTGGTCAAGTTTCAGTTTCTGGGTGCATCCATGTTTGAGTGGTCTGGGAATTCTGTGTCACCCAAGAGTTATTTTATCTCTTACCTCAAAGATAGAAAGCTTATTTCCAAGGGGCGTATTTACCATTTGGTTAGAGTAAAAGACACTAAGTTTGAGACTCCAAATCTCCAGTCTGTTAACATCATCAATGAGTTTTCTGATGTCTTTCCGGATGATCTCCTAGGGATACCTCCTGATAGAGAGATAGAGTTCGGGATTGATCTTCTTCACGATACTCAGCCCATTTCTATTCCTCCTTACCATATGGCCCCTGCAGAACTTAAGGAGTTGAAAGAGCAACTCAAAGATCTACTAGATAAGGGTTTCATAAGGCCCAGTATTTCTCCTTGGGGTGCTCCTATGTTGTTTGTGAGAAAGAAAGATGGCTCTTTGTGTATGTGCATTGATTACCGCCAACTGAATAAAGTCACCTTAAAAAATAAGTACCCCCTTATGAGAATAGATGTTTTGTTTGACCAATTGCAAGGTGCAAGTTATTTCTCAAAGATAGACCTTCGTTTCGGCTATCATCAACTCAAAGTTAGGGAGTGTGACATCCTGAAAACTTCTTTCCGAACTCGTTATAGCCATTTTGAGTTTCTTATTATGTCTTTCGGGTTAACTAATGCCCCAGCAGCTTTCATGGACCTCATGAATCAAGTGTTCAAATCATATCTGGATATGTTTGTCATAGTGTTCATCGATAATATACTAGTGTACTCCCGTAGTGAGGATGAACATTCTGATCATCTCCAAACTGTCTTGCAAACCCTTAGAAATCACAAGTTGTTTGCCAAGTTTAGTAAGTGTGAGTTTTCGCTAAGGTCAGTTGCTTTTCTGGGTCATATCATTTCTTCCGAGGGTATTAGAGTTGATCCCCAAAAGATCGAAGCTGTTAGAAATTGGCCTAGGCCTATTTCTCCAACTGATATCCAAACTTTCTTGGGTTTAACTGGCTATTACCTCCTTTTTGTTGAGGGTTTCTCCTCTCTAGCATCTCCTATGACCCGATTGACCCAAAAGAAAGTGAAGTTCTTATGGTCCGAATCTTGTGAGAAGAGTTTTTAGGAGTTGAAGACTCGACTCATTTCATCCCCTGTTTTAACTTTGCCTGATGCTGTTGATGGTTTTGTGGTGTACTGTGATGCTTTGAGAGTTGGGTTGGGTTACGTATTGATGCAGAAGGATAAGGTGGTAGCTTATGCTTTTAGACAGTTGAAAACTCATTCGAAAAATTACCCCACCCATGACCTTGAGTTGGCTGCTGTTGTGTTTGCTTTGAAAATATGGAGACACTATTTGTATGGTGTCCATGTTAATGTTTTCACTTATCATAAGAGTCTACAGTATGTGTTTACCCAGAGAGAATTGAATCTTAGGCAGAGACGATGGTTAGAATTGTTAAAGGACTATGATATGAGTGTGCTGT
>NC_061114.1:37366395-37368684 GCF_002878395.1 Capsicum annuum
CATGAAGAAAGATATAACAGCGTTTGTAGCTAAGTGTGCAACATGCCGACAGGTTAAGGTTGAACACCAAATACCTGGTGGTATGATGCAAGAGTTTAGTATTCCCACCTGGAAGTGGAAAGAGATAAATATGGACTTCGTAATTGGTTTACCTCCTTCCCGACACCATCATGATTCTATTTGGGTTGTGGTTGATAGGTTGACTAAGTCTACTCATTTCTTGCTTGTTCATACTTTATATACTGCTGAGGATTACGCTAGATTGTGTATCCGAGAGCTAGTCAAACTGCATGGAGTTCCCTTGTGTATCATTTCAAATAGGGGTACTCAGTTCACTTCGCAATTTTGGAAAGCTTTTCAAAAGGGTCTTGGGACCCAAGTGCTTTTGAGTTCTGCTTTTCATCCGCAGACCGATGGTCAGGCTGAGCGGACCATCCAGACCTTAGAGGATATGTTGAGAGCTTGTGCACTTAAGGAAAGTTGGGATGATCACTTACCGTTGATAGAGTTTGCTTACAATAACAATTTACACTCCAGTATTGGCATGGCTCCGTTTGAAGCCTTATATGGGAGGAAATGTCGATCACCCATAGGTTGGTTCGAGATGGGTGAAGCGGCTGTGAGTTGTCCTGATTTGGTATTTGAGGCTATGGAAAAATTTAAGTTGATTAGGGAAAGGTTGAAAACTGTGCAGAGTCGTCAGAAGTCATATGCGATGTTAGAAGGAGAGACCTTGAGTTTGAAGTTGGTGACCTAGTGTATCTGAAAATTTCACCCATGAGGGGGGTGAAGAGATTCAGAAAGAAGGGGAAGCTTAGACCCCGTTATGTTGGTCCTTTCAAAATTCTTAGCCGTGTTGGTAAGGTAGCTTATGAACTCGAGTTGCCTTATGAGTTGTCCTCTGTTTATCTAATATTCCATGTCTCTATGCTTAGAAAGTATATTAGCGATGCTGTGGTAGTGGATTCCTCTTTGAGTGCTGACATTCAAGAAAATCTTTCTTTTGATGAGATTCTTGTTGAGATTCTTGATTTCAGTGTCCGAAGACTAAGGAACAAAGAAGTTCCCTTGGTCAAGGTGTTGTGGTGAAACCAATCTGTTGAGGGTGCAACTTGGGAAGCTGAGGCGAATATGCTATCCAAGTACCCGCACCTATTTTCTGCGAACTCCGATCAAGTCGAAGGTACCGTTCTTTCCTAAATCATGCACTTTTGATAAAATTTGCAGCAGTTCAGCTGTGATTTATTATGTGTTCTGTTGTAGTTTCTTGAATTTATGCATTCTATGTTGCATTCGGATTGAGAAACGATGTGGTGATGAGTCTAACGAATGGTTTCAGCTGTATGCTCTATTACTTAATCTTGGCATGTCTAGCATCATTTGAGGATGAATTTTTCCAAGGAGGGGATGATGTAATACCCCGGGAAATTTTTTGTTGAAATTTTGTGCGTAAACGTGTTGAGTTCTATCTTCTAGAATGAATTATAATTTTTTCGTATGAAATGTCTTAGATTATGACCCACCATTGTGTAGAGTATCGAATAAGATTTCCAACGATATGTGGATCATCCATAACGGACACCCGAGCGACGAGTTATGACATTCCGATCGAACCGTGAATAGTAGTGAATAGTAAAATATGCAGGAAAAAGTACTGAGGCCTGGCGTATTTTTCTCCAACTTTAAACGATCATAACTCCTTGTACATAATAATCTGGGTGATATACTATATATCAACGGAAAGCTCTGTGAGTCCTCTTTCCAATGAAATTAGTTTCATCCAATTTGTCTATCGGAGCAAAAATTTATGGTCGATCTACTTCATCCTATCAAAAGTGAATTTTTGGGTCAACTTCAAACGATCATAACTCCTCATACACAATGATCTGGGTGATCTACTATATATCAACAAAAATATATGAGAGTCCTCTTTCTAATGAAATTGGTTTTATCCAATTTGAATAACGGAATAAAACGTTATGGTTGATCTACTTCGGACTATCAAAACAGTCCACCAAAGGACAGATTCGAGAATTTTTTTGATTTTTAGGGGCGGTTTGGTCATTTACCCTCACCCAAAATCCATCCAAACCCTATATTAAAGCCTATTAGAAGCATTATATGTTATATTTCATCAAACTCCCTCAAAAAGAAAATCCTAAGCTCCTACATCCAACTTCAAGAACCTCCAAAGTTCACCATTAATTCTGCAAATTTATTCAAGATTCCAAGTTCCTAGTTCAAGAACTCCAAGAACCATCATTCAAAGGCACGATTAACATCTCGAAA
>NC_061114.1:37368784-37437552 GCF_002878395.1 Capsicum annuum
TAATTCTGCAAATTTATTCAAGATTCCAAGTTCCTAGTTCAAGAACTCCAAGAACCATCATTCAAAGGCACGATTAACATCTCAAAAATGAGTATCGATCTAAAGTTCATCATTCAAGGTATGTGGGATTTTTCAACAAGAACTCTCTTTCGTTCTTGTGCCCAAAAGTAATTTTCTTTACAAAGGCATGATTTTTATTTATTTTTTATGAATTTGAAGCATGAACCCATATTTTATGATTATTATTATAAAATCTTGATGTTTATAATTTTGAAAGATGAATTTACATGTGTGGTGATATAAAGCATGAATCTTGAACGATATTTATCATGATTTTGATATTTGGGTCGTGAATCCCCATTGGAAATTGTGTTTTTTTTTGAGAAAGTGTGTGTTATACACACGTTGATGTTGAATAGTTGAGATATTTTGAATGATTTAACCTTTTTGCCTTAATGGAGTTGTTTTGAACTCGACTGTGAAAGAAATCCACAACGTGGTTGATTTTGATAGATGGGAAGCATAATGGTTCCCGATGTATATTTCTATATTATTGAAATTGTTTTGTTGTGGATTGTCTTTGAAATGATCTGAGCTAAGTCCAGGAGAAATCTTTAGCACCGAGTGGGAGGTATAAAGCGACCTTACTTCCCTAGAACTATGTGCCCCCGTAGGAGTGAGCCTGAGGCTGATTTATATAGTGATCAGTAGTTTGTGTGGATTTGATATCGATAGTCCTACTCCGATGGAAAGGATAGAATGTCTCTCCCCAACGTGGGTTGTATGTTGGACTCCACGTAGCTCATATGGTTTATGTCGGTTATAGGATCTCCCAGTGTGTATATGTTTTCTTGTGTCTATGATGAATGGTGAAGTGATTTGAAAGTGCAATTGTGAAAGTTTTTCTTTCGAAAGATTTAAATGATATTTACATTATGAGAATTGATATTCTTGATGAACTGAAAGTGATTGACAAATTATATGATGACTCACATGTGTTATTGTACTTATTTCATCCTCTCATTATCATGATGATTTTCTTCGGGCTATGTGAGTCTTTCCTAGATCCTGCATATTTCTTATAAATATTTATGATGATGATGTTTATACAACTGCATACATCCCCATATACTCGGTTCCTTTCCATGGTACTGACCCACATCTTCGGATGTGGGCTGCATTTTCTCGGAAAGTAGGTTCAGGTGCTCAGTTCCAGGTTCAACAGTGATTCTTCGGGCATGCTGTTCTACATCCTCTGTTGTGGTGAGTCCTCATGTTCCAAGGACGTGATGTCTGATGTTGGTTTCAAGGAATTGTTTACATTTGATAACTGAGTATGAGTCAGTTGGGGCATGCCTCAATGGCTCACTGGTTTTATTGATTTTCTTAGAGGCTTGTTAGACTAGAATAGATGTTGGGCGTTGACTAATAAGTCATATTTTGTTATCTTTCTGAAATTCTTTTATTCTTGGATGATGATTACTCTGTTGATATTTGAGGGTTATTTATGGAAACCCCGTTAATTTGTGTTGAACTGAATGAAAATGGCTCAAAGGGTTAGCTTGGGGCTACTCGTAGCCTCAAGCACTGTGTGACGCTCCGGGACCCGTTTTTTGGGGCGTTACACTTAAGCTAACTGAAAGTAAAGCTATAGCCTTACCATGCTTCATTAAGACACAACTTAGTCCACACAGGACACATTAAAATACACAACAAACCCATTACTACCCCCGAGTAGGGTCAAAACTGGCGTAGAAGTCAACATATCCTTCAACTTCTTAAAACTACCTCACAAGTATTGGACCACAAGAACTTAACCTTTTTCTCCAAGAAGACAATGGAATAGATTATTTAGTTTCTATCTCAAGCTTCTAGGACAAAAGGAAATGTAGTCAAAAGGTGGAAGAAGAAAGAAACTCTGTCAGAAATATTTTGTGCTAGAAACTTCAATAAATTTGGTAGATACATTAGCCTCATTAATGTAATGGACAGAAGGAGGTCAGTCTTATTTATCCCAGAACTGTTCTTCAACTCACGCTGGGCCTCCATTGCCAAGAAAATTAGGGCATTCATTGACAAACAAAAAAGGGTGATCAACAATGACAACTTCAGATTTACAGAAGAAAGACTACTTTTTACTGAGGTATTTAGAAACAGTAAATGTTGTAATAGGTCAAAAAATAATTCAGAGGACTTCCAAGCATTTAAAAAAGGGGATGCCATCTGCATTAGTGGCTTGTCGCCCTCCCATAATGAGGTATTAAAGAAGAGTTTGATTGGTTTCTTTGAAAATGGGGCCAATTCCTATCCGACACTATCAGAAATACGAAGATGGGCCAGCAACGTATGGAAGCAAACACATGGCCTAAACATTTATGAAATAGACAGGGTTCTCTTCCTTTTTAAATTTACCTCCAGGATCACGGAGGAGCAAGTTTTCTCCGGCAGTTGGATGTGGAAAAAAATGCTGCTCAAGCTTCAATGGTGGAACCCAATGTCGAGCACCTTTGAACCAAAAAACAAACCAAATTCCACTTGAATCAAGATTGTAGGGCTTTCTTTTCACCTCCGGGCCCCAAAAACCTTCAAGGCCATCGGAGATAATTGCGGTAGATATATTGAAATGGACGAAGAGACTACTCTCCGAAACCATCTTAAATGGGAAAGAATCAGAATCCATGGAGCCGGCAGCAAAGTTTCAAAGAAGATCTCTATTGAAAATGGCAGAATCACCTTCTCCATGCAAATCTGGATTGAACTTTCGGCAATGCCGGTTATCGAATATGGTGGGAATTTGAATCCTAATATCCAGAAGTCATCGGGTCTTTACCCAATGAATAAAGAGTTGACTGAGATTGGCAGCCTGCCACCTGCAATGCCTACAGGTGGGACAACTGTGAAAGCTCATGCAAATGTTGAGTCAAGTGGGACAGCTATGATAAGACATGCCAATGCTCAGTCAAGTAGGACAACTACTAGAGAAATTTAAATTCTCTGGGCTAGGTTAAACTTAATTCAGGGGGTCTAAGTAATTTAGGCCCAAAACTTATTTCTAAAGTCTAGAACACACCCCCTCCCTTATTTATTACACAACAACTAAAGTGTACCTCCAGCATTATTAAAAGAATTAAAGAACATTCGCGAACTGGCTTTGAAATTTCTCAAATCCTTTATGGCCTTGGAAGCTTCCTCTCTAGATTCTGATAACATAGAAAGTTCGATGAAAGCAATAATAAAAGGGTCCCGATCATGCAAATCAATGTTGTCTCTCAGAATATCGAAGAGAAAGGGATTAACAACCAATCTAAAGAGTTAACAAAGGAATAACCCAGCTCATCCCCCTCCCAAATGAGTCCAACATACAATTGCAATAGGTTCATGATGTTGAGCCTGTTGCTACTCAAATTTCGGCAGCACTAGAGGTAACTAAGATGGAGGCTTCTCATTGGATAAATTCTCACATCCTCGAACTAAGTAACACGTATAGAGTGGCTTTTGAAGGTTTCAAATAGAAAGTAGTAGCTTTACTCATCAAGCTTGATAAAAGAAAAGCTTTACTCGAGAAGAAAGAATGGGAGAAGATAGTCACCATGCCTAAGGGCAGGGGAATTGACAAAAATGAATTGAAAAACCTGAAATCCAGCCTTAATGAAGATATAGAAGGTGTCAGAAATAGGGGAAAACTCTTAGTCTCTCTTACAAATGAATGTAGAGCTGGTCACATAGAATACAAGGGGACTTAACAAGATAGAAAATAGGAATCTTGTTAAGAGTTTATTTCAAAAGTGGAAAGCAGATGTTTATAGCCTTCAAGAAACAAAGATAAGCAAAAAAGTTGAGGAGGTAGCCAAGCAGTTATGGCCTTGTGGATAGATGAAATGTGGCTTTATCAAGGCTGTGGGAAATCATGGAGGTATCCTACTTATGTGGGATAGCAGAGTTTGGTCTGGGAATTTGGTAGAAACAGGACAACACTCTATCACTTATGGTTTATCCACTCCCACAGCTCTTTTACCTAGTACCTCACTGGAATATATACTCCACACACTAGAAATGGAAAATTACTATGTTAGGAAGAAATTGCAGCCTGCAGAGAGCTTTGTGAAGGACCTTGAGTCTCTTATGGGGACTTCAACACAAACAAATTCATGTCAGAAAGAAGGGGGTGCTCCAGAATCACTAATGTGATGTCTGATTTTTCTAAATGGGTTGAGGACATGGAACTTCATGATCCTCAACTACATGGGGGAAATTTACTTAGTTTAGAGACATCAAACACCCTAGTGCAGCTAGGCTGGACAAATTTCTTTTCTCCTCAGAATGGGAAGAGACTTTCAAAAGCATCAAACAAAGAATCATACCTATAGTTACTTCTGACCACAATCCCATCATGTTAAAATATGGAAACTAGGAGAAAAGGATATCAAATTTCAAGTTCAAAAATTGGTGGCTTAAGGTGGAGGGCTTCAATGAACTGGTAAACAACTGATGGAATAATTTTGAGGTGGAGGGGTGTCCTGATTTCAGGTTCAACGGTAAGTTAAAGATGCTAAAACTGAAACTCAAAGAATAGAGTAGAACTACTTTTTGTGAATTAATTAACAAAAAGAACAACCTTCTTGAAGAACTGGCTTACATCGACTTAATTCAGGAGAGTAGACTTCTGACAGAAGATGAAATGATAATTTGAGCAACCATAATAGTTGAATTAAAAGAGCTATCTGTACATGAGGAAATAGCACTTTCCTTTGGGCACTAAGGAACTTCCCTTCCATACAATCACCAGTTTATTAGGAAAATGGAAATTGACCTTTCGGGTCCTATAATACAGAGAAGCATAGCACGCATGAAGCCAATCCATCCCCAAGATAATATCAAAATTCACCATGTCAAGCTCTGTAAAATCCATTAATGTCTCTCCATGAAAGATGGACACCACATAACCCCTATAGATTTTCTAGGAACAATGGAATCACCCACCAGAGTAGATACAGAAAAGGGGTCAAAAATATATTCAAGACCAAAACTAAAGTGTACAACCATATAAGGGGTCACATAATATAGGGCGGAACCCAGATCAAGCAAACAATAAACATCACAAAAAAAGAGCTACAATATATCAGTGACTACGTCAGGGAATGCCTCAGGTTCCTGATGATTAGCAATTGCATAGAGGTAATTCCAGCCAGTGTTGGTTCCAAAGTGACGCCCTTAGGTTTCAAAGTCAAAGAAGTGGTGAATGCAACCTTATTAGCTCCGATGGTGTTACGACCCGATCTTCTAGAACCGGAATATCACAGGTGCTCATGATCCTGAAGGACTACAAGCCAACCTTCTATTAATATCTGTATCTAAATACTGCATAATATATATAATAAATGCAAAAACTGGCCATAAGGTTCAAAACTTTTAAAAATACTTAAAATTAAAAACTGAATATGGATACATCTATCCGAAAAGCCACTAAACTGTCTGAGCTGTGGAGTTGATGTGACATGTCCCCAACTAACTCCATCTACTGAACATAAACAAAATCTGATATGATAATAATAAAAATAAGGATCATCCTCGACTGAAGAAGACTCACTGCTATGTCTACTGCTGCTGACTGAGACTGAGCTGCTAAGGGTACTCTGGATCTCGTGCCTCTGAACTTATAGTGTCAAATAAAACACCATATCATAAATGCATCAGTATGGGAATGTACCGAGTATAAAGATGAGGTAAGGCTAAATGCAAGGGCTTATGCATGGACAATTACTTAACTGAATAGTCATGAGAGTACTGAATGAGAACACATGCATGAATGCACAAACCATAACTGCAACCATCAGGACTCTGAATACTGAAACTTGGATACTGCATTACCATTTAAGCTCACTACTAATACTGAGATATTGACCAACTGAATTATCTGATATCGATAACTGAGTACTGAGGTGAGATCAGTCTTATCTAGTGAGTGATCTCAAAAACTGAGAATACTGAAACTGATTAACTGAATCTACTCATATCAATGACTAAATTCTGAGTTTTCTACTCTCGACTGACTACATCAGAGATCAAACCTCTCTAACGGATGATTCCAAAATCTACTATCAATGATAAGAAATGATCATGTCCGAATCTGACAACAAGAATACTCAACTGAATCAGAGACTGAGATCAAGCCTATTTGATGGGTGATCTCTAGATCTGATAACAAGAATACTCAACTGAATTTGAGACTGAGATCAATCCTATCTGATGGGTGATCTCGTGATTTAATAATGAGATTACTTAACTAATTATGAGACTGAGATCAAGCCTAACTGACGGGTGATCTTTAGACCTGATAATGAGATTACTCAACTGAATATGAGACTGAGATCAAGCCTACCTGATGAGTGATATCTAGATCTAATACAGAATAACTTTATATGGGACCAAGCCTATCTGACGGGTGGTCCATGAATCAATGGAACTATCTGAGTTCCTTACTGAGATAGATGACTGTATTTGACAGTCCTAATTTTTGAAGATTGATACTGAAACTTTAACTGTGGGAAGTAGTCACTTAACCGACATGCCCCAAATCTCAACTGGTGAGGTCCAACCTGTAACCCCAGCTAGAAGGGTGTCAATATCGTGCCACGGGTAAAGACCTCTCTGGTCAAGCCTATCTGATGGGTGAGCCTCGTAGGAAGTCAAGCTTAAGGAAATATAATAGTCAAGCTTATCTAACGGGTGGCCCTCGTAGGAAGTCAAGCCTAAGGCAATATAATATTCAAGCCTATCTGATGGGTGACTAGCCTTTCCTGATGGGTGACTCCTGCATCCTGCGCTGGCTACGTAATTCTGGAGTTCAGGGATTGCTCCTAATGAATCTACCTCTCTGACTGGGAGCTGCCATCCCTGCCCTCGGTCGGTGCTAGCTCTTACTCCCATCTGAAAGACTCTGAATTAATTCTTAACTGAATACAAACTAAGCTGAATCTGATACTGATTATATTTGTCGAATGATCTGACTAAGTTAAGATAAATTCACTTGGTTTCGTATTTGATGGAATACTACTAAATCTCGTTATCTAACTGAACAACACTGAGCTTTGAATAGAGTACTCGATTACTACAGAGGTCAGAACTGAACACTTGAATACTACTAGATCTAAGATGGGTACAGAACTGAGGCTAGATTACTAGCGATACTGAGATTACGGCGATTACAGAGATTACTGAGATTTCTTAAGTTCTGTATCTGTCTAAGAATACAGAGTTCTATGACTCGCTTAGTTCTGAGAATCATGGATCAACTGGAATTATCATGAAAACTGACATGGGCAATAGATAACAACTAAATTATCAGGTATAAATACCCCCAGGACTCGATAACATAAAAGTAAAACATAACCATTCTTGAATAATCAAGACCATGGACAATCATTCACCATCACAATTACTAAGGCATCACTTCAAGCATTTAGGAATCATAAACATGTGATAGTATAGGGAGACATGCTATTGGATCATACTCTATTCAATAAGGCCTTGCATCAAGCACTTTACACATATTTAAGTCTTGGCATGTACCGGAGAACACATAATTAGGGAACTTCATGCTATCATGTTATAGTTCATTCATCAAACACTTAGCATATATTAAAGTCTTAGTATGTATAAAAGTGTACAAAATTGGGAAATTTCATGCTATCATGCCATAATTTATTCACTAAGGCTTTTCAACAAACACTTGGCATGCATAGGCTTACACACAATTGGAGATGTCTAGTCAACATGTTGTAATGGCTCTAATTCATTCACATAAGCATTTTATCAAGCATATGGGGAGCATGCTTTTCTTATTCAAAAATTTCTACACTTAATTGACATGAACACACCACTTAACAAGCAACTTGAAGAGGGTTTATCATGAATACCACATACTAGGGTCAAACCTTGAAAACCTTGTAAACAAACATAAATCACAACTCAATAATAGCATGAACATCAATTTCAACTCACATGAATCATGAAAACTCATAAACATAAAAGCTTTGTAATTTAGAAAAGGGTTCTTGAGCTTCTTAGATGAAAGGGACCCAAGAATCAACATCTGCATACCTTAGAGAAACTCTTTCTTGAAAGCCCTTGGAGAGATTCTTGATTTCTCTTGAAGAAGAAGGAAGGATTTTGTAGAAATCCTAGCTCTTATTCTTGAACAACTTTGAGAGAAAAAAATGATATTTTGGGTGAAATGAGGCCAAATCCCGTGTTAAGGAGTATATATAGGGGTTTGGAAAAGACCCTTTTCGCCCTAGGAATTAAACTGAAAAATCCTAATTTTACATGCTGGCGCGATGCTTCATAATCATGCCAGCTCACTGGAAATTGGACAATTGGGAAACTACTTGATGGTGCGACGCGGTGGAAATCGTGTTGCCACCTTGGTTGCGAACTGGAAAGGCACTGCGATGCGATGGAATTATGTTGGTACACTAAAAATTAATAATTTTGACACTAAACCTTGGCGCGATGTGCCATAATCATGGAGGCTAACTGGATTTTGACTATTGTTATTTTGGCTGGCTCCGCAACGTGCTAAAGTTCCAGGTGGCATACTTTCTCACTAAAATGGCTCTAACTCTTTGCCCGAGTGTCGATTAGGAAGAATTTGGTATCTACGGAAAGCTTATTCAATTCTCTACATGACAAAAATTTGATATTAGGGAAATTCTACACGGTTCAAAATATTTCTCACTTGGGAAGAAACTTCTTAATCTTTGAAGGCCGGATTTATGCTTCACTGAACACACTTTAAGGCTCAGACTATGAGATAATTTTGTGGGGTCTTACAAGTGGAAACTTTGGTTGAGGGACAGTCTCACTACATATGACCAAGTTTACCATAGTTAAAACACAAGTTCCCTCACTCCTCACAATAACCACGGTGAAGCTGCCAACAAAAATGGCAAGGAGGATTAGGTGGGGCTGACTGAGCTCCACTGGCTTGACTCTAGGCACCTTGTTCCTTAGGACTAATACTAGTCTGATAACGATATCACCCAAAGGATTAGGATAAGGAGTATTGGCACATGAATACAAATTTCTCTAATTCTTATTCTTAGTACACTACCTACTATCTATCCTACTATTCTGTTGATTCACACCCTACTTTATATATTTAAACTTCTTGTTTTGCCTTTCCCCCATCTCTGCTCACTTTTTTTTCTCATTCTCCACCTGCTGTATATAAACCACCAACCTGGAGATATCCATATCATTGTTCAACATCGCAGCCTTGCATTATAATACCATGTCATGAGACAACCTAAAAGCAAACTTCGTCATTTGGGATCTCATACTCGACACCAGTTCAGGAGCATAGCGACACAACTAATGGAACTTTAAAGCATACTCCTTGATATTCATCCTGCCCTACTTCAAGTTCACAAACTCTTCAGCCTTACCTTCTTTAACTCCTGAGGAAATAAGTAATTAAGAAAGGCACCCAAAAACTCCTCCCACACCTCCGATTCAGCATCATCACCTTCGGTTTAGCATCATCACCTTTTAGTTGTTCCCACTCCTCATACCACTGATAAGCTACATCTTTTAACTGATACACATCAAACTTTACACCTTCAGAGTTAGTTGCATGCACCCTAAAAGTCTTCTCTCTCTCATCAATAAACCCTTGAGAATCTTTCTTAATCTTAGAGCCTATAAAGGTTGGGGAATTTTACCTCATAAATTGGCCAACCTGAGTGGCCTCACACGAATGAGCAACAGAACCAACACGATCAGACTGACAGGACTGTGATTACACCAGTTGGCCAAGTATATGAATAGAACAATAGAACTCAACATTAGAGATATCTCCATGAGGTGGATGAGCTTAAGTAACACCAGCCCAAAAGTCCAAGAAGGACTAATAGGGATCATTGGGACCCTACGTGGGGCACTATAATTAGGAGCAGGGACCCTAGACCAAGTTTGCACTCTATAAATAAGGCGAGTCCCCTCTATATTTTCCTCAGGTAGGACAAAGTCTCCAGCAGAGTTTCTACGACAGTTAGATCTTCGTGAAGCATGATCTAATATGTGAGTACATCGAGATTTATAGAGTTTTCAATACAACTAGAATCTATAGCTCGAAATGGAACACAAGAAAGAAAAATATTCCTAAATGCCTTGTAGCCTCCCCCTTATAAGTGTGGTGTACTATACGCCCATAAAGAGAACTCTACTCGACACAGCTTCATGGACACCCAACGATCCTAAATCATGTTCTGATACTAAGCTTGTCATAACTAAAACCCAAACCTAACTATGACGTGTATCTCAAGTCCATCGTGGGTCAGAGACCACCCCCTTAGCCTTACCGTAAGAGAGCATAAATTTAAACAGAGGAAGTATATAAAACCAGAACACCAAACTAGGTTAGTACATGCCCCCAACCATGACAAAGAAAACTCACAATTATCAAAATCTGAAAAAATAAACTAATGAAATGGAAAGGCTTTTTCAAAAGATAGAGGCTCACCACTTCACAACAAATCAACCAACAAACCACACCACCTAATGCTGTGCAGAAGCAATAGACCAACCCTCAGACCTTACATCATTAAATTATGTAGCGTCTAGGGACGGTCAGTGGGATAAACACTGACATATAACTCAGGAAAAGTGATAAAATAATGTCATAGCCAAAAATTAGTCAAAATCATATGCAAAACAATTATATATACATATATAAGATGCCGAGATAGGGAAAAGGGTCATGAACGTGAGATTATATTAGCTTAAACTGTGTCGCTCGATCTATCCTAAGGTCACCCACGGGCTATATCAATTCAACTTCCTCTATAGAAAAGGCAGTGCGTGTTAGCCACTTGAACTGAGAAAATTTGAAGGAAAGGCTAAAGACACCGAAGTAATTGCCATTTTAAAATATATATGGTGTGTACTATGCATAGGGTCATATAGACCCCACACCGGTAAATATGGTTTCACTGGTGGTCCCTCCAGGACATCCACCTTCACGGTGAGCTACACAATTATAATACCCCAAAATATTCTTGCCAAGTTTTTAGTTAGTCATCACATGTTTAGAAGTACCAATGCAGTTATTTCACACTAAGTACAATTGACATGACCATTTTAATACCCCCAAGGTCTTGAATATTTTATTTTTGGCCTTTCCAAGTTTGAAACATTGATTAGTTGAAATATATTTAGAAATGTCAAAAGGGTTATTCAAAAGAGTTTTGAAATTTTTAAATAGGTTTGAAGTGATTTTGGATCATAGAAGCAATAAGCCTCCTCGATTTCAACTTGTCATGGAGGATAGTCTCAGCGATACACAAAGTGTCACAAAAGTTAACTTCTATGATAGCCAACTTATCATAGAGGCTATGTAAAATTGGGTAGTTTTCTTTAAGTTAAAGGGGAATTTTGGTCTTTTCCCCCTTTCCCTAAACACCCAATTCATGATTTAAAACCCTAGAGGGGCATTATTTGCCCCATTCATCATCAGTTAATGATGTTCATTTTCTCCAATTCTCAAGAACATAAATAAATCAAAAGTTTCCTCCAATAATTCACCATCCAAGGTCTCAATTCCAACTTTTCTTTGAGAATTCAACTAAACTCAGGTATGTGGGGTATTCATTAATAGGTTCCTTCCACCCATTGAGTTCCAAAAATCCCTTATTTTTCAAGTATGAACCATTTTTCCCCTTTTGATAAAATTGCAATGTCAAGTATGAATTTATTCAACTTTCACTTAATAGTTTGAATATAAACCATGACAATGTATTTCCCCATGTTAATTTTGTCCTTACATGCTTTATAAACTTAGTCACCCATATTATGTTCAGTTGATACCATGTTGATTATCAATTTATGAATTTAACCATGT
This sequence comes from Capsicum annuum, assembly GCF_002878395.1. Taxonomy (NCBI): domain Eukaryota; kingdom Viridiplantae; phylum Streptophyta; class Magnoliopsida; order Solanales; family Solanaceae; genus Capsicum; species Capsicum annuum. The sequence continues at coordinate 37,380,684 of NC_061114.1, forward strand.
GAGCATGCTGTCCTTATAAGTTTAACATCTTCCCCTACTCATAATCATGGATTTTATTAGTTTAGTGAAATACACTATGTATCGGGTCTATGAATCATGAATATTCTTATAGTATTATGATGGTGTTATTGTACTTAAAATATTATTTAGTGCTGGTGGGTTATGAACACCCGATACCTATATGTTTAAACATGTTTTTTATTACAAGCAATAGGTCAGTCAGATCATGATTTTATCATCATATTCAGATTATTCTAGTCATATTAAGCAATGATCAATTGTGAGTCCTGTTAACTTTAATCAAGACTAGTGTCAGTTCAGTTGGGAGTAGGATTTAGCACCAATCGAACCTAGGGATAAAGGCTTACCCGCCAGTAGAGGACTAAGACCTTTAGTAGATATGTTCCAAAACTACGTAGCCAGCGTAGGTTATGAGATGTCACTCACCAGTAGAGTACTGACACTCCCTTAGGGGTCACCCACCAATAGAGGAATGAGACCCTAGTTCTTTGGGATATCAGCATAGTGGATCCACATAGCTAGTGTTAGTACCCATGGCATGGTACTGACAAACTTCTAACTAGGCTTACGGTTGGATCCTGATTAGCTCATATTGGGGCATGTCAGTTAAATGATAGCTCCTATAGTTTTAGTCTAGTACTCAGACTAAATCAGTTCAAGTTTGCATGACTAAGTGTTCAGTTTATCAGTTATACAGTTAGTCAGTTCCACAGATTATTTAAGAACATGCTTTACTTGGTCTTGTATTTATTTTACATGTTCATGCATTCATGCTCAGTATCTATATGTACTTCAATTAGTCCTTATCTGACGTACCAATATATTCCAAGTACTGACCGCATACTCTCTTATGCGGTATATTGACTTCACAATATAGGTTTGAATGCTCAGTTCCCCAATTGCCCTTAGTTAATTCAGTACCACTTAACAGCAGTTGTGGTGAGTCCTTATCCATCGAGGACAAGTTATTTGCAGTTATTTTTAGTACTTCCTTTTCAGTCAATCGGAGTTAGTTGGGGGTTTGTCCCATCAACTCCTTATGTTTTAGAGGCTTTCAGATAGTAAGACTTATTATTCAATTGTATTAGTAGTTCAGACATGTTGGGTATTGTTTAAGTATTACATCTTAACAGAACTTCTCAATAGTTTAACTTTCAGATATAATATTTTATTATTACTTCATTCAGTGTTTACAGGAGATACTAGATCATGGGTTAGCTTAGGGTTACTTGTGGCATTAAGAGTTGTATTATGACTAGGGGGTAGTCTCGGGTCGTGACAAACTTGGTATCAGAGCTTAATGTTTTAAAGTATCCTAGGGTGTCTGAAAGCCACATTAAGTAAAGTCTTGTTCATGAGTGTTAAGCGTGCCACACTTATGGGCAAGAGATTACAAGATATTTTAGGAAAATTTTCCTTCTTTCAATATTCATGTCATGCCAAAAAGCGTGAGCTCTATTGAATTCTCTTTTCTAATTTGTCCTTCACACATTTGCATAAATGACTCCCATAAGAAATAATGGTATAAGAAATGAGGATCAACCCGCACCACCACCTATTCAGGAAGACACCTTGAACAAACATGTTTCCCATGCCAAATTCAGGACCACTTTCACTATTTTGTCCTAGACTATGGCTTCTCAGAATAAACAGCAGACTGTTTCCCCAGCCAAACTAGTAGTGAGCACAAGAGTAGATAGGATTTGAGACTTCACTCGGATAAATCCTCTATTATTTTCTAGATCCATGTCTGAGGAGGATCCATAAGAGTTTTTGGATGGCGTACAGAAAGTGACAGATATCATAGGTGTTACTGCTAGTAAGAGTGCTGACTTAGTCTCTTACCAACTACAAAGAGTGGCTCATACTTGGTTTTAGTATTGAAAGGAGGACATAGGTATTGAGGCTAGACCTATAGAGTAGGATAAGTTTGCTATGACCTTCTTAGATAGATTCTTCCTACTTGATTTGACGAAAGTCAAGGTGAAGGAGTTTATAAATATAAAGTAGGGTAGTGTGACTGTGAAGGAGTACTCACTTAAGTTTACCCAGTTAGGGAGGTATGCTTCGACTATGGTGGCTGATTCTAAGGCCAGAATGAGTAAGTTTGTGTCTGGTGTGTCAGACAATACAGTCAAGAAGTGTAAAACTTCTATGTTGATTAAGGATATGGACCTTTCTAGGTTGATGGTTCATGCTCATCAGATTGAGGAGGACAAGCTCAAAAAGAAGGATTGGAAGAAAAAGAAGGCCAGGATCGGTAGTTTCAACTCCTCACAACAAAGGTTTGATGGTGGAAATTTATCTCAGTTCCACTAGAAATCTTTAGCTCCAGCCCTATTTTCAGCCAGTGCGCTTGTGCCTAAGTTCAGGAAGGAGAATCAGGATAGAGCGCTAGGATCTAAGTCTAAGTCCTAGGGTAGTATAAATAGTAGCCATATCAATTCACTTTGCAGGAGATGTGGTAAGAACTATCAGGGGGAGTGCAGGGTAGGTAGTAATACATATTTTGGATGTTTCAAGCTAGGCCATAAGATTAGGGATTACCCAGAGGTTGCAAAGAAGGGTAAAGACTTTTGTCAACCAGGTTAATCTATTTTCTTGTCGACTCTAGTGGGTTGATCGAATCAGTAGGGTGCCACCTTCAGTGCCACTAGTGGGCAACATTAGAAATAACTTTATGCTCTCTAAACTCAACATGATTAGGAGAGTTCACCTGATGTGGTTGCGGGTACGTTACAAGTCTTCCATCTTCATGTTTATGCATTGTTATACCTTGGAGCTTCACTTTATTTTCTAACTCCCTATATAGTAGTAGAATTTGGCATCAGTTTTGATATATTAGCAGAGTCCTTCTCGGTGTCAACCCCAGTGGTAGTTCAATTGTAGCTAGACGGGTGTGAAGAAATTATCCCCATCAAAGTGTCTCAAAAAGTCATATCAGTTGACCTTGTAGAGTAGAGATAACTAATTTTGATGTCATTCTCAGCATGGATTGGCTTCACTTACATTATTCCTCAGTTGACTATAGAAATAAAACAGTCTAGTTCCAGTATCCTAATAAGCCTATTATAGAATAAAGGGGTAGTACTTTAGTGCCTATAGAAGGGGTTGTCTCCTACCTTAAGGCAAGAAAGATGATATCCAAGGGACTTATTTACCATCTCATCTGAGTCATGGACTCAAATTCTAAAACTTTGAGTCTTGAGTTAGTTCCAGTGGTGAATGAATTTCCAGAAGTGTTTCCTGATGATCTTCTCGGAGTTTCTTCCAAATTGAAAATTGACTTTGAAATAAATCTCCTCCAAGATACCCAGCCTATTTCAATTCCACTTTATAGAATGGCTCCAGCTGAGCTTAAGGATTTGAAGGAACAATTGAAAGACCTCTTAGATAAGGGTTTCATCAAGCCTAGTGTTTCCCCATAGGGTTCTTCAGTTCTCTTCATGCACAAGAAAGATGGTTCTCTCAGAATGAGTATAGACTACCATCAATTGAACAAAGTCACAATCAAGAATAAGTATTTTTCCCCAGGATTGATAAATTGTTCAACCAACTTCAGGGTGCAAACTATTTCTCTAAGATAGACCACAAATCTCACTATCATCTTAGAATCAGAGAATGTGACATTCTAAAGACAACCTTCAGAACTCGGTATAGTCACTTCGAATTTCTAATTATGTTTTTTGGACTAACAAATGCTCGTGCAGCTTTTATAGACTTAATGAACAGGGTGTTCAAGCAGTACTTAGACAGGTTCATCATAGTCTTCATAGATGACATCCTTGTCTATTCTCATAGTGAAGGTGATTATGCAGAACATTTGAGGATTGTATTGCAGACCCTTAAAGATCACCAACTATTTGCTAAGTTTAGCCAATGTGAAATCTAGTTGAGATCAGTATCTTTTCTTGGTCACATTATTTTGGGTCATGGCATTCGAGTTGATCCACAAAAGATCTAAGCAATGAGAAGCTGGCTTAGGCCCATCTCTCCATTAGATATCAGGAGTTTATTGGGGTTAGACGGTTACTATAGATGTTTTGTTGAAGGATTTTCTTCTATTACTTCTCTAATATCTCGACTAACCTAAAAGAAAGTCAAATTTTAGTGGTCAAATTCCAATAAGAAGAAGGTTTTTAGAAGTTGAAGACTCGACTCACTTTTATTATAATTTAACTATATCAGAAGGTTTAGATGAGTTTGTAGTTTATTGTGATACTTCTAGAGTTGGTCTTGGTTGTATGTTGATGTAGCAAGGTAAGGTCATAGTCTATGCCTCTAGGCAACTCAAACCCCATGAAAATAATTACCCGGCTCATGATCTTGAGTTGGCAGCAGTTGTCTTTGCCTTAAAGATTTGGAGGCATTATCTTTATGGGTTTCATGTTGATGTGTTTACAGATCATAAGAGTTTACAATATGTGTTCAATCAGAAAGATCTATATCTTTATCAGAGAAGGTGGCTTCAATTATTTTAAGACTATGATATAAGTGTGTTTATCACCTGGGTAAGGCCAATCCAGTGGTTGATGCCCTTAGTAGATTGTCTATGGGAAGTGTTAGACATGTTGAGAAATATAAAAAGTAGTTAGTCTATGAGGTTCAGCAGCTTGCTGGATTAGGTGTTTGGTTGGTTGATTTAACTAAAGGTAGTATATAGGTTCCGAATAGTTTAGAATCTTCATTGGTGGCCAAGTGAAAGAAAATCAAAAGAGAGATCCTTTTTTGGTCAAATTAAAGGAGGCAGTTTAGGATCAAAAGGTTGAGGTTTTATCATAAGGGGGAGATGGTATGCTTTATTGTTAGGGTAGGTTATGTGTTTTGAGTGTGGATGATTTGAGATAGTGAATATTAGCAGAGACATAAGGTGCGCGATATTCTATTCACCCGGGAGAAATTAAGATGTACCATGATTTGTGGAAAGTCTATTGGTGGAATGGTATAAAGAAAGATATTGCGGAATTCGTGGCTAATTGTTTGAATTGTCAATAGGTTAAAGTTGACCACCAAAGGCCTAGTGGTATACTTCAGGAGTTCAGCATCCCCACTTAGAAGTGGGAGGTGGTCAACATGGATTTTGTTACAAGGTTACCTTATATGAGTAATCAACATGATTTGATTTGGGTTATTATAGATAGAATGACCAAGTTAGCCCATTTTTTGCCATTTCATGCTTCATATTCAACCGAGGATTATGTTAAACTCTATCTTAGGGAATTGGTTAAGTTGAAGGGGTTCCTTTGACCATTATTTCAGATAGAAATACCAATTTACCTCTCACTTTTAAAGGCTTTTCAGAAGGATCTTTGTATCCAAGTCCATCTCAGTAAGTTTTTCATCCTTCCTCAGATAGACGGTTAGGAAAAGTAGACTATTCAGACCTGAGAAGATACTGTTAGAGCTTGTGTTATCGACTTCAAGGGTAGTTGGGATGACCACTTACCTTTAATTGTGTTTGCCTATAACAACTATCACTCAACTATTCAACTGGCTCTATTTGAGGATCTCTATGGAAGAAGGTATAGATCTCCTATTGGTTGGTTTGAAGTAGGTGAGGCTGCTGTGATAAGGCTAGATTCAATGTATAAGGCGATGTAGAAAGTTTAGATAATTTGAAAAAGGCTGAAGAAATCCCAGAGGTGACAAAAATCCTATGCTAATGTGAAGAGAAGAGATCTTAAGTTTGATGTTGGCGACATGGTTAATTTTAAAATTTCACCTATGAAAGGGGTGAAGAGGTTTGGCAAGAAAGAGAAGCTCAACCTCTGCTATGTTGGCCCATATAGGATTTTAAACCATTTTGGAAGGGTAGCTTAAGAGTTAGAGTTGCCTGCAATATTGACATTAGTGCATTCAGTGTTTCATGTCTCTTTGCTAAAGAAATGCATTGGTGACCCATCTTTAGTCATGTACTTTAAGAGTGTAGATATGAAACTTAGCCTTTCTTATGAAAAAGTCCAAGTTGAAATCTTTGATCGTCAGATTTGTAGGTTGAGAAATAAGAAAGTTGCCTTGGTAAAAGTTTTATGGAGGAATCAGTCCATTGAGGGAGCTACTTAGGAAGCAAAAGTCGATATACGATCCAAGTATCCCCATCTTTTCTCTACAAATTTAGATTCAGCTTAAGGCAATGGTTTTCTTTAAATTGATTCTCTCATTTTCTATCTCAGCTATCCAACCATCCTCGTGTCATAGCATGCATCCATAAATTCAGTTTAGTCCATGCATCATGTTTCAGATTTAATGATTAAATTATGATTCAACTCATAAGTATTCAGTACATGATCTCAGTCTTTCTAGTATCTTAGCTCAAACAATTTTATTTGGGACGAATGATCCCAAGGGGGAGATATTATAATACCCCTCAATATTCTAGATAAGTTTCCAGCTAGTTTTCATATGTTTAGAAGTCCTTAAGAAAATATTTCACACTAAGAACAAGTGGCATTGCCATTTTAACACCCCAGTATTTCAAATATTTTATTTTTGGTCTTCCCAAGTTCAAAATGTTGATTTATTAGTTGAAATATGTTTAAGAATGTCAAAAAGGTCACCCAAAAGAGTTTTGAAATTTTTGAAATTAATTTGGAGTGATTTTGAACCAGGGAGACAGTAAGCCTCCGTAATTTTAGTGTGTCAGAGAGGATCGCCTCCTCGATATGCAGCGTATCATAGAGGTTAGCCTCCGCGATTACGTATGCTTCTCATCAGTTGAAGCCTCATGAAAAGAATTACCCTACCCATAATGTTGGAGTTGTGTGCGGCGATTTTTTCTTTGAAGTTGTGGAGGCACTACTTGTATGGAGTCTGTTGTGAGATTTTCTTGGAACATCATAGCCTTCAGTACTTTTTCACCCAGCGAGATCTTAATATGAGGCAACGCTATTGGCTTAAGTTTCTTAAGGATTATGACTTGATTATTCTCTACCATCTGGGCAAGGCTAATGTGGTTGCAAATGCCTTGATCCAAAATTTGATGCGTATTGGTAGCTAGCGTATCTTTGACCCAGGAGAGACCCTTGGCCTTAGAGGTTCAATTTTTGCTAACCAAATGCTAGGCTTGATATGTCGACACCTTGGTTTGTTTTGGAATTTGTGGAGACTAGGTCTTCTTTGATGGAGTAAATTTGAGTTATCATTTTGATGATGCGGGATTGATGTTGATTTTGGATAAGGTGTTGAGTGGTGAGTCTAAGGAAGCCTCACTTGGTTTCGATGGTGTTATGAGTATTAGGGACCGAGTTTGTGTACCAAGAATGGGTGATTGCATTAGATTGATTTTGGAAGAGGCTTATTATTCCAGGTAATCCATCCTTCCGAGAGTGACTAAGATATATCATGAGTTAAGGAAGCATTACTAGTGAGGTGGTTTAAAAAAGGATGTAGTGGACTTTAGAGTTCATTTTCTATGTTTCCAGCAGGTGAAGGTCGAGCATTTGAGACCTGGTGGACTGCTTCAGAGGTTACACATTCCCGAGTGAAAATAAGAATAGATCAATATAGACTTCATGACTGGATTGCCTCATACTTTGCATTGTTTCGATAGTATTTGGGTCATCATGGATCGATTCACCAATTTTACTCATTTCATTCTGGTACAGGTCTCTTTTCTATGCTGAGAGGTTGGCCCGTATCTACATTCATGAGATTATGCATCTTCATAGGGTGCCAGTGTTCATCATTTCAGATTGAGGTTCTATGTTCACATCTCACTTTTGGAAGACTTTTCAGGATGACTTGGGTACTCAGGTTGATCTTAGCATAACTTTTCACCCTCAAACTGATGGTCAGTTAGAGAAGACTATTCAGGTTTTTTAGGATATGCTTCGTGCTTATGTGACAGATTTTGGTGGCAAGTGGGAGCAATATTTAGCCTTGGCAGAGTTTGCGTATAATAATAACTACCATTTCAGTATCGATATGACTCCTTTTGAGGATTTGTATGATAGGCGTTGTCGGTCTCTAGTTAGTTGGTTTAAGGTTTTTAAGGTTAGACCTCGAGGTACGAACTTGCTTTATGATTCTTTGGATATATTTCGGATTATTAAGGATAAACTTCGAGCGTCTCAGAGTAGGCAGAAGTGGATCATAGACTTCGTGCCTTGAGATTTGGTATTGGTGATCATATTTTTCTTTGAGTTTCATCCATGAAGGGTATAATAAGGTTTGGGAAAAGGGGAAAGTGTAGCTCCAGGTATATTGACCTATTTGAGATTCTTGGACTATTGGTGGTGTGGCTTATGAGTTAGGTTTTCCCCTAGTTTTATCAGTTGTTCATCTAGTTTTTTATGTTTCCATGCTTCGCCGTTACATTCTTGATGAGTCTCATGTCTTTTGTTGGGATCATTTCAATTAGTTGAGAGGTTGTTTTTTATTGAGAAGATGGTCACCATATTGGCTAGGGATGTTAGACGGTTGTGCTCTGGAGTTATTCCTATAGTTAAGGTCCAGTGGAGGCATCAACCTATAGATGAGGCTACTTGGGAGGTCGAGTTTGATATGCGTAATTCGTATCCCCAACATTTTGTTGATTCAAGTATTTCTGCCTTTAGTTTGAGGATGAACTAGATTTTTTGTGGTGGATCATATAACAATTTTGAATTTGATCATTTTACCCCCTCCCCGTGATTGTGTTGTGGCATTTTTGGGGGTGTGGAGATGATTGAAATAATTTTTGATGCATTTTGGTGTCATTTATGTGATCTTGTGGTTTTTAGTGGCTTTGAGAGAGCCTTATAGTTGACTTCAGTCAACATCTTTTGATTTGTGCGCCAACAGATCCAGAATGCCGATTTTAGGGTGGTAACATGGTTGGTGTGGTTTTATGGCTTTTAAATCTCATTTAGACCCTCGGTTTGGTAAGTTGTAAATCTGTGTGTCTTCTTCTTGTTTTCTTTTGCTTTGTGGTATTGCTTATTATGCCCGAATATAATATCAGTACAATGTTATTTTCTTGAATATTGATACTACACCTGCTCTTACTTTTATAAGTGGAGTAAATATTCCAGCAGCTCCTATGAGGCCTCACCTATGATTCCAGCGACTGATTTTAGATTTCAGGGTAAGCGGCATATCCGGGCTACCATGAGCTCTTTCCTTTATGACATAGTCTTTATTTTGGCTTGTGTTTTTCAATTTTGTTCTTGGGGTTTCATCCCCTTCTTGACAATCTTTATTAGTTTTGGTACAAATGATTTTTGAATTCTAGGGATGATTTGGTTAAGTACAATGTTTCTCATTTTAGTTGTACTTATGTTTTTTATTTGGACTTTATGCTTTATTGATGGATTAGTTCTATTATCTATTTCAAGTATGGATCTCACCGGATGAGTAGTGTAGATACCACTCACGGCAGGTTTAGGTCATGACAAAAGAATTATACCATTTTATGTTTGGGAATTCTTTAACTGTATACCTCTAATTTGCTTCTAGTTACTTGCTCTTGAAACCATAGAAAAGATATGTTTAATACCACAAGTTCTAAGGGTACTTTGATAGGTGCCAAAGTCTTCCTTTTTTCTCCTTCCATGCATATTCTGACACTGCCATGTAAAATGGACTGAAGTGAGTAAATAGTTATCACTATAAAGAAAAGTTAGATATATTGGTGCAAACCTTTTTACTTCAAAAGACTTTGGAAGTCTTAAGTTTGAAATCTTTTAATACTATTGTCACGATCTGAGACTACTCCCTAGTCGTAACACGGTGCTTAGAACCACAAGTGATCCCAAGCTAACACATAAATGGTATACTTCTTGAGCAACTGATTTATAGTATATTAAATAGCTGGTTCTGCTGTGCGGAAATATAATCATGATAAAATATGGAAAATATATAATACTGATACAATTTACAATGTGATAAAACTGAAGAGAGAACTGAAATTACAAGACTGACTCTGACTGACATTATGAAGCCTCTACTATATTGACTATAGATAGCTGAGATATGACTTCAATTACCACTAATCAATACATATGAATAATAAAAAAATGAAGTACATGAACAACATCTGACTGGAGTCCCCAAAGTAAGAGAACTCATCACCTGCTGGTTAGAAACTGCAACTGTCTGATCATGATGTGTGGGCTAAAACTGGTACCTACATTATTAATACAGCTGGTACCTACGTTATGAAACAATGTAGCCATACAGACCTATATGTGGATCAGACTTTTGGAATTTACTGAGTAAGCGGGGGTGAATGACTCATTCTACTTGAAAACACGTGAAACCATAACTCGTAATTGAAATCAACAAGAGATTCATGGAGATAATTCTACTTGAAACATGTAAAACTCATGATTTAAAATAAAAAAGGGTTCTTAGGCCCCATGGGTGAAAGGGGGCCCATGGATGAACTCCCACATACCTTAAACCCTTAATCTTGAAAGAGAAACACCATCTTAATGCTTTCTTGAAGGTTCTTATATTTGGGAACTTGAATTCTTGGTTTTCTTGGAGAGCATGTAATTGAATTGATTTTCTTGGGATATGAATAGGGTTTCTTTGAGTGGAGAATTGAAAAAGAAGGGAAAATAATGCCCTAACTGGTGATATAAGTCGTGATATGACGAGTTTGATTGAGGGGAAAAGACATAATTGCCCCTTAAGCAATTAAATTCATAACTGGACTGCAGTTTACATGTGCACCGCAATGCGGTGAACGTGCCATCAGGAATAGCACCACGACATGACACTACGCGGTGAGCTACTGGATTTGTGATCCAAACGTGACCCAATCCTCGTCCAAAAAATTTGAAACATCTTCGAGATATGCTCCTCACACCCATGAACATGAATCAACTCAAAAACCAATATCTTGGCGTCGGGAAGACCAATCTAAAAATCCTTGAAGTTAAGAGGCCTTACAAATGACTAAGTCCCCAACACTTAGTGAAATTTTTAGGATTTAAGCCTCTTATGCATGCAACTAGAAACTGAACTGAGCTAAGTATACTATGGGGTATTACAACTATATCTTTTTTTGGCCTACCAGTGCAGTTTAACTCATCAATGCTCATAATTTTGGTTTGAAGACAAGGGAGTCTCTTGGCCATCCCGTATGTGTTTTTTCTTAGAATGATCATCTTCTTGTTCAAAGAGAAGTTTCAGAGAGAGGAAGCTAGGGGAACGGTATGTTTTCTTACTTAAGACTTTTCTTCGAAACTAGAGAAATCTTGAATATTTTAAAAGTTTGATATGCTTTATTGTTGTGCCCAAGCGCACATGCAAGTGTACGTGGTCTTACCAAGTAATACAATGGCCTTTTACAAAGCCAAATATCGATCACTCAGAGACTTGTTTTAACAACTATCCTATTCCAGTTCACAATTGAGATTAAATTGATGCAAAGTAACCAAAAGAGTTTTTAAAGTTTATGAACTAAAATTAAGTAAAATAATGCAGAAAAGTAAAGACTTTGGAAAATCAATGGATGAAATCCTGGGGCTAAAGCACTACGAACAATCATATTATGATAACGAACTTCATCGATTAGACTACTTACCTTGTTTGTTGATTCGTAGGGTTGATCGCATGATCATGGTCTTTCGACCTCTAATCGTCTACCTAACTTGGAAATCACAACTACATCATTGAGAGGGGATGTAATAATTCAATTAGATGCAAGAAGTTATCATCCTACATGTGAAGCAAGCAAGTCTTCTAGGTATATCCCTATCCTAGATGCTAATTCAAATTCCCCATTTTATAAAGGAATAAGAACCCTACTCTATTTACCCCTACATTCTATCTTCCTCTTCCCACTCCCGAGATCACAAGGTCGATAATATATGTATTCTAAGGGTCTTAAATCCTTAAAATAATGATAAAAAGGGTAAACAAACAACCAAATATGATAAATAAACAAAACCAATTCAATTCATAGCAATGGTAGTCATGTTCTTGGCTTTAACCCCGGAAAGGGGGCGTTTAGACACTAATCGACATAACCATAATAATCATGGATGAATAAATTGTATAATCAATTAGAAATCTAAGTTAAAGATAAATAAAACCTAAATAAAGTTTTGAGCAACCTTCTCTCAATATCCAAGACGTCCAAAAGTATGTAACATAACATGTACGAGTCCTATTTATAGTGGACAACTTTTGCCTTGTTCGAAATGGACCTCGTGTCTCATTGGGAAGAAAATAGGGAGTGAAGCTCGTGACACAAGCTGTTTTAAGGAGGTATGGTGGTGGAGACATGAGCTCAACGCGAGGCCTCACTGGAATTTGCTTTTGACGCTCATTCTTTGCCTTATGCATTTGTCTTTTATCCCAAGCCTTTGTGGTGTGTTTCAACTTGATTTCCAGCCTTTTAAACATCCATATACCACAATAATCAAATCACAAAGCATCCTACATCATCATATACCACAAATTAGATATCAAAAGAACACAATAACAAGAACGATGTACTAGAAACTCAAGCTAAGACTAGTGTCGTTCTATTCATCTTTAACTTAGTGTTTTGACTCTTGGCTTGATTCAATTGACCCTTGAAAATTATAAAAAAGTTGTTCCACACATAAATACACAATTAAACAATTTGGAACTCATTAAACACATTAGATCTATCAAAATCAACGAGAACAACTCCTAGCTCAAGCTAATAAAACTAGTTTTCTCATCTAGACTCTAAATGATCAATTTAAACCCAAACTTGTTTGGAAACACCTTTAAACATTGTAATTACATACATGAACACTTAGGTGCTTAGTTATATCATTATGAACACATAAATCACACAAATTTTCCTTAAAACAAAGCTAAATAATCTAGGATTGCAACACTAAAGTGCATAAATACGCCCAACATCACCAACCCACACTTAAAGCCTTGTTCATCCTCGAACAATTCTTTACTCTAAGAATCATAAGAAGAGGAGACTCTACACTTATACTACATGCAAGAGACTTAAGCTAGTACTATAATGACTATACAGAATGTATGTTTCTATACTAAGCATGTTATGTACACAATTGACAGTTCAAGAATACTACTCCAAAACATCCTAGCCTCAAGAATTGACTCATCTAGTTGGAAAACTCATACATATTGTTCAATAAAAGACATTATACAATTCACCCAACTATCATCAAACATGTGCCCTCACAGCAAGAGAGTAAACCATAATCACTCACAATAATGCAATTTACAACACAATAGGTACAAGACTCAAATTGCGCTCACTCTCACAACGAATTCATAAGTTACAAATGATGAACCATAGGCTTGCCCTTAATGTAGTACTCAACTAATATCAAAATGTTAAATCTTAGGATAAAATAGGTCTTTAATTGTTGTAATGTAGGATAAGGAATGGGTAGGAACTATTTTGGACAATAATAGTGACTATCTTCCCTAAGCGCTTTAATACATCACATTATACAATCAAGACCAATCTCTAACAACCAACTTCCACCTTCACTACCTTCACACATCTTTTGTTTTACCCCATCTTATTAAGCTCATTCACATATAATATGGTGGGAGTATTGTCTATTGGTTCAAGATCAAATTGTTAGCACATATTTTCTTTTCACTCCCTACCACAACACATCAACTTTACACACCAATAACTATTTCTTTGGGGTTTCACTTTTACCTTTTAACCTCTTATTTTTTCTAAAATCCTTAATTAATTTTACACTAAAGAACTTAGGATCTTTTGATCAAATTAAGGTCTATCAAAGAAGGGATTAGGCTACAAAAGAATAATCTAAAGGGTCAAAGGGGTTAACTAAGATTATACACAAGGGTAGGTCAAAAGAGGGTATAAACATGGCTATCAAAGAAATACCTATATCATCTCCTAAACCCACACTCTTTATTACATTTTGCACACACACCAGGAAAGCTCTATCATCAAATACTACAAAAAATATACAACACCTCACACACACATGGCACATGATCAACTCACATAGGATCATCATAGACTCTCAATCAAAAAATAGCATGAATTCAACTTTAAACCAACAAGTACGAGAGTCATAACCATGAGACTAGAAGTCTAAAAAGTAGTCATTCACACAATCAACATGCTTTTTTAGCAAAAATGCTTTCATCATGCAATCACATATAGCTCTAACCAAAATATCCCACAATTATTCCTAGCATAAAAAATTTTTAAATTACTTCTAAAATTAGGAATTTCCTCACCCCACACTTAAAATTCTACTTTGTCCCCAAAGTATACTTTTAAAAGGTAGAGATAGAAATATTTCTTGAGGCCTCTAGATCTAGATAGTAGCATCTTTACATATCAAGAAGGTCTGAGGATCCCACACTTAGTCTTTGTCATGTTACTTACCTCAGTTTTTGGTACTCAAACTTTCCATCAACCTGTGACTCGACAAAAACAAAAACTATGTGAAGTAAAACTAAAATACTAAAAATAAAACATACTTAAACTTGGTTTGCCTCCAAAGCAGCGTCTGGTTTAGTGTCACGAAATGACCTAATCTCTAACTCAACTATTTTACTTCATCATCTTCCTCACACTCAGACCCCATCTTTTTATTTGTTTTTGACCTCTTGAGTGTGAAATCTCAAGGTCTATAACTTATTTAACTTTAGATTTTTTAGGATTATCAAACTGCATTATGTCGGGCTTAGGTATTGGAGGCTTGGGATGCTTAATGAGGAAGTCCAAAGAAGTTTTTTATGGAATAGACTCCAGTACCCTACACTTATCCCCTTCAATCACTATAATCATACACAAATCTTTATAGTGGGATAGTCTGTTAAGCGACTTGTATACTTTAAAAACCGTATCTTCATCATCCAGTCTAATTATGAGTGTGCCTCTCTCATATCTATCAAATCTTCTCCCATCGCTAAAAATGGACGTCCTAAGATGACTAATACTTTTTCATCTGCTTTAAAATCTAAGACAATAAAGTCAACAGGAATAATAAACTTACTAACCTTGATGAGAATATCCTCTATGGCTCCTTCAGGATGGGCTATGGTCCCATTTGCCAGTTGCAATAACACAGAGCTTGGTCTCAGCTTTCCAAAACCCAAAGTGTTGAACAATGAGAGGAACATTAAATTGATGCTTATCCCTAAGTTACTAAGTGCGTGGACCACCTTACTATTGTTAATTTGAATAGGGAGAGTGAACCTCACAGGGTCCTTGAGCTTTTTTGGCATCTTCTACATCACCACAAAGTTACTTCCTCAGTGAGTGCTACCGTCTCAACATCCTGCAATTTAACTTTGTTCGTGACCACATCCTTTAAATACTAAGCGTACTAGGGCATTCCCTACAAAACATCTAAAAGAGGTAAGTTAATGTGTAACTCTCTGAACGTGTCAAAGAACTTCTTGAAGCATGCATCCTTCTTTACCTTTATAAGCTTCCATGGGAAAGTTAGTGGCAGGATCTTCTTCACCTCTTCAACAACTTTTGCTTTCGAGTACTCAGACTTTCTTGAATTTTCAACAGCTTTGTCATGTACCTGCTTAGGAACCAAATCAACATCTACCTCCTTAGTTTTCTTTGGAGGTTCTTTATTAAGCTCCTTACCACTCCTCAAAGTTATTTCCATAACTTATTTAGGATTTTCTGTATCACTTGGAAAACCACCTTGAGGCCTGGTATTTTGTGACTTTACAAACTGACTAATTTGTAACTCCAAGCTCCTTGTAGCTGCTTGCTGGCTCTTTAAATCTGCTATCAATTGTGCTTGAGTAGCCATGATTTGCTTCAGCATCTCTTCCATATTGCTAGTATGAGTTGTGGCCTGATTATTCTGAACTTGCTACTACTGATACTACTGCTGATTATTCTATAAAGTATTGCAGGCTGAGTCTGCCACTTTTAATTATAGGTGTTTCCATAATTCGGCCTTTGAACATTACCCACAAACATCACAGACTTCAGATTTGCAACACATATAGCCACTGAATGCCCACTTTACCAAAAACCTCATACCAACCTGTAGTCTATTTGATTGTATTAACTGTGGCTGTACGTTGTACAATCCCCAACTTCATATTGCTTATCTAATTTTGCAGTGCAAAAATTTGGGCTGAGATAGTAGTAAATTAGTCCATCTCCAATACACCTATAACTTTCTTGTGGCATTTCTTGAGTTTAAATGCCACTTGATATTTCCTTGTACAATCCAATTTAATAAGATATAAAGCACATCATATGTCAACTCCAAAACTTGACCACCTGCAGTTGAATCTAGAAAAATTTTTGTGTTATGGTCAAGTGTCTCAACAAAAGTATGAGCTAATACCTCATTGGACTGCTGATGATTTGGATAGTCTAGAAGAAGAGCCTTGAAGTTCTCCCAAGAATGATATAAATTCTCATCTAGCTTTTGTTTGAAGCACACAATCTCACTGCACAGTCTCGCTGCCTTGCTAGATGGAAAGAATCGAATAAGGAATTTCTGAGCTAAGTCATTTCATGTTGTAATTGAAATTGCCGGCTCAACGTTCAACCATTTTTTGCTTCTCCCAATGGTGAAAAGGGCATAGTATCAGCCTTATATAATTAGTTGACACACCCATCGGGATAAATATGTCACCGATCTCCAGAAAGTTTCACAGATGGACTTATGGATCTTCATATGCAAGACCCATAAAATGTCCATTGTTGATCAAAAGCTGCACCATGTTCTGTTTCAACTAAAAATTACCTCCAGCAGCCAGTTTCTAAAAAGGGGAGCTCAAATTGTTGGAAGTGGGATTGCCACTTCGTGAACTATCCTGTGGGCCAGTTGTTATTCAGCCATGAGAGCAGGACATTATTTCTCGTGAATTTGTGGAATTCAGAGGAGAAAGATTTCTTCTCTCCTTAACTAATGAAAGTGTTGTTTGGGTTCGAGGCTTGGTTCATCAAAATCGCAATCCCTTGCCAGCTTACTAACCTATAGTTCTATTTCCTGCAAATACAAAACTAAGACCAAGTGTAAATCACCAAAGAAATCTAAAATGTACAACTAAAAATAAAACATTTGCCAAATTGTAAGACCCCACCAACGGCGTCAAAAACTTATTATGCCCAAGCACACATGAAGGTGTACATAGTCTCACCAAGTAATATAGTGGCCTTTTACAAAGCCGAATATCGATTCCTCAAAGACTTGTTTTAACAACTATCTAACTCTAGTTCACAATTGAGATTAAATTGATGTAAAGTAACCAAAAGATTTTTGAAAGTTTATGAACTAAAAGTAAAGTAAAATAATGTGGAAAAGTAAAGAATTTAGACAATCAATGGATGAAAGCGCGGGGCTAAAAAACTATGAACAATCATACTATGCTAATGAACTTCATCGGTTAGACTACTTATCATGGTTGTTGATTCATAGGGTTTATTGCATGACCATAGTGTCCCAACCTCTAATCGTCTACCGAACTTGTACATTACAACTAAATCGTTGAGCGGGGATGTAATAATCCAATTAGATGCAAGAAGCTATCATCCTGCATGTGAACCAAACAAGGCTTCTAGGTATATCCCTATCCTAGATGCTAATTCAAATCCCCTATTTTATAAAGGAATAAGAACTCTACTCTATTTACCCCCACGTTCTATCTTTCTCTTCCCTCTCCCAAGATCACAAGGTCAAAAATATATGTATTCTAAGGGTCCTAAATCCTAAAAATAATAATAAAAGGGTAAATAAACAACTAAATATTATAAATGAACCAAATAAATTCAATTCGTTGCAATCGTAGTCATGTTCTTGGCTTTAACCCTAGAAAGGGGGCGTTTATCTACTAATTAATATAACCGTAATCATAATGGATTAATACATGGTATAATCCATTAAAAAGCTAAGTTAAAGAGAAATAAAACATAAATAATGTGTTGAGCAGCCACCTCTCAATATCCAAGACATCCAAAACTATGTAACATAACATTTACGAAACCTATTTATAGTGGACAACTTTTTCCTTGTGCGAAATGGACCTTGTTTCGCATTGGGAAACAACTAGGGAGTGCAGGTCACAGCAAGAGCTGTGGAAACGAGGTCTGGTGGTCACTATATGAGCTCAATTTATGGCCTCGCTGGAATTTCCTTTTGACGCTCATTCTTTGCCTTATGAATTTGTCTTTTATCCCAAGCCTTTGTGGTATGTTTCAACTTGATTTAAAGACTTTTAAACAACCATATACCACTATAATCAACTCACAAAGCATTATACATCATCATATACCACGTATTAGAGATCAAAACAACACAATAATAAGAACGGTGAACTAAAAACTCAAGCTAAGACTAGTGTCGTTCTATTTATCTTAAACTTAGTGTTTTGAATCTTGGATCAATTGAATTGACCCTTGAACATTATAAACAAGTTTTTACACACATAAATATACAATTAAACCATTTTTAACTCATGGATCAATTGTGACTATTTTCCCTAAATGGTTGGACATTGGGAAAATGAATGAGAAAATAATGTTAGGTTTTAACAATGTTGATAACATGCACCCAACTAATGGGCATAAACTTCAATCTTGAGTTAAATGAGTCAGAAAGAAATAATGAGGAACATTAATATTTAAAATAAAATGAGATATTTTAAAATTCCTAGATCAAGGGATATGTCGATCGGGTAAATTGACACATGAGAATGAGATTGATGCATGTTTGATAGTACATGGGTTGTGAACCCATCATGGCTCCTATTTTGGGAGCATTGAGACTTGATAAGTGTATACCAGAAGTCATGCAATGACTTCCAACTATTCACTTCATTATTCATTGCATTGTATTGCATTGCAGATCATATGTTGTTTTCATGTGTTGTTGTGTATTTAGCTTCTACCTTACTTTGGTGTATGTTTTTTGTTGTTATACATATTAAAACTATTAGCGGAGATGGCGTGAGATACTATTTTAAAGCTTTTATGCTTTTAGGTTGCATGCTCATAGTATATTCTTTACTTATCTTAATTTCTACTTTGCTCAGTTGGCCTATGATACCCACTGAATACAAGTGGACCGTACTCACTCCTACTGTGTCTTTTTGGAGTAGATCCAAGTTTGAATACCACATATGGTGGCTGATTTTTGTGTAGAGATTCCAGGATTTTGAGGTATTGACGCACTCCAGAGTTCGAGGCTAATTCAGACCTCATGTATCTTTATTTGTCTTTACTTATGACTCAGATAAAGATTATGTATTATTAAGTATTTAGATGGTTTTTTAGATGCTCTACACTTATGGCATCAGATTTTAGGATTTATGATATTGGCTTGACTTCACTCAAGAAGTCTCTCTTAACCTGTCTGTACTTAATTTTTTGCTTCTTTTCCATTTTGAGATTTTTGGCTTACTTATCAAGGTTGGGCCACGATGATGACCTGAGTTTTTGGATTGTGACAAATGGGTATCAGAGTGCTATGTTCACTGGTCTCATAAGTGTAAGAGCAGGATGTCTAGTAGATTCTTGAGGATCAGTATATAGACGTGACCTGAGTTTTTGGGTTATGACAAATTGGTATCAGAGTGCTAGGTTCACTGGTCTCATAAGTGTTAGAGTAGGATGTCTAGTAGATTCTCAAGGATTAGTATATAGACATGTGTATATATATATATATATATATATATATATATATATATATTTAAGAGGCTACAAAATATCCTTAGAAAAAATATCTCTAATTAGATTCCTTGTTGTGTGGGTTTTTAAAACCCAACATTCTAAACTTGAATACTATTCTTTTCTGTATATATGATGATGACTAGGTCTAGAGATGCTAGGGATATTGAGATGACACCCGATATGGGAGCCCTAATTAGAGGATGAGTTAGGGGTCATGGTCGACCTAAAGGTAGAGGATAGGCACCAGGAGCTGCCCCATCTAGAAAACGTGCTGGGGAGGCCTCTACCAAACCTGAGGTTATGTATACAAGAGAAGATTATTCGACAAGGGGTGAGGGGCTAGTGCAGGTTCCATCGAGTTTAATTAATACCCTAGTGCTTCAGGACTAGTTAATTTGCCTTTTGAGTCATTCGTAGGGTGTCCCTTTTGAGTGTAACTGGTATTCTTCAGGCTTCAAGTAATGTTCCGCTATCTTTACCAACAATCGCTTATGGCATTCTTACTTTAGGGGTACATCCATCATCTATGGTACCTCTAGGTGTGGATTTTGTGACTTTCAGACTTACTATTCTTCCAGTTGCTTTGGGTATAGTGATGTCTTCTAATGATCTAAAGAGGTTTAAAAGGTTTATATATTTGGCTCCTCCCAAGTTTAGTGGAGTAATTGGCGAGGATTCCTATGAGTTTCTGAACAACTGCCAGGAGAAGTTACATAATCTTGAATCCCTAGAGTATATGGAGTTACCCATACTACCTATCAGTTAACATATGTAGCTAGGGATTAATGGAGTTCTTTATCCAGTTGTAAGCCTTTTGGTTTGCTACTATGACTTGGGCCCAGTCTTTTGAGGCTTTTATGAAGAGGTTTATGACATATAGCTTGACAGATCAGATGTATGATAAGTTTGATCACTTGGAGCAGGGCTTCATATCTATTGCTGAGAATGATGCACGTTTCCATGCTCTATCCAGGTACTTAGTCACCAACATTTCTACTAAGTCAAAAAGGATTTAGAAGTTTATAAAGGGGTTAGAGGGTCTTTATCAGTTGGCTACTTCCTAGATAGTTGTTTTAGGGGCATATTTTTAGAGTATTATTAAACATATCAAGTTGATTGGGTCTATTAGCAGACAACTCAGGAAGGCACTAAGAAGGAGTGACATCGGGGCAAGTTTAGCGGTTGCTCTTCTTATAGAAGAGATTTATCGAGTAGAAGTTTTTGTGGTTAGCATAGTAAGCCAGTCCAGGTTGCTTTATAGGGATCAGGTGGTATACCTTTTATACCACCCCGCATTTTTGAGCTAGAAATAAAACTATTATTCTTACGTGTGTAAACTAAAATTCTATGGTTTTTATTTAAGTTCATGTATTATGATCTTTCTCCTAGTATATGAAGTGATTATGAGGCGAAAAATGTTCATAGAAATGGCATAAAGCAAACTTGAGCTAAGAACCCTTCATTCATCCAAATTCGGATATTCGATTCTACAAGGTTCATATTTGAATGAGTATAACCTATTGTCTATATAGAATTTGGCATCTTACGACCCACCAAATTATAGATAATTGAATTATCTTTCCAACGATACCAATTTCACCTAAATATGCTATCTGAGTGAAAAGTTATGCCATTTTTTGTTTGAGGCAGTAAGGGGTCGCGATAACCCCGCAACGCGAGGACTACTTCACCCAAATAGGGGTCGTGACGCAGGGGCCATTCCCGTACAGTTTCAGCTTCTTAAGGGTCAAGGGTCACTTTGGTCCTTGCCCCTCAACCTCAAACTTTCATAACAACGAATTTCAGCCACTAGAAGCCAAAATTTGCTTATTTTTCACTCTTCCTCTCAAAAAATAAAACTCTAACTCCTCCCCTAAAGATCAAGAACTCATCCCTAAGATCAAGAATTCCAAAAAAAGGATCAAGATCCGGATTCCATATTTCAAATCTTATAATCTAAGGTACGTGGGGTTTTCCTAAAATTACATGGGCATAGTAAACTCTTCTCGATCATGTTAAAGGTTTGTAAATCATGAACTTACAAAAGGGTTTTGGATTTACAACTAGAATCATATTTTTTGAAGCCCTTGATAATATTGTTTTGGTCTTTCGGCCTTCACTTCAAAGTGATTTGACTAGTATATATATATATATGTCTGTGTGTGTATTGAGGTCTTGAAATATAAATTGAGAGCCTAAATTATTAAATCTTTTCCCTCTCCCATTGTGTTACTACTTGATTTGCAAGTTATGGATTCCTAAATTGTATGATTTAAAGAATAAATCAAGAGTATTATTATTTTATATGAATTTTATGATGATTGAGAATTGGAGAGGGGGATATAATCACGATTTAAATGCTAAATGTGATAATTGAAGGAATTTTTGGAATGTTTTAAGAAATTGACCACTATTTGTTAAAATTATTGAAAATGATGAGAATCCTTGCATGGTTTTGACTTATGTTTTGAACATGAATTCTCTTATACTGTTTGATTGTTTTGGTGGTCTGAACATTGTTTCAAATGAAAGAATTATGCATAAAATTTTTATGGCTCAGAATTATGACTTGTAAGTGTTGGTATGACGATACCAATACAGAAAATGCCATAGTAATTCAGAACAGAACAAAATGCAGATTTTTCATTTAGATTTTCAAATTTTCAACATAGAATGATGCATGTTTAGAAAAGGCTAAAATTGGGCTTAAAGAGAGATAGGTGGTTACCCAAAGAAGGCATGAATTTAGAAAACTCATTGCCCAAAATCATATTTTGCCGATATGGGTTATTATGTTCCCTAGAGGGATTATACGTTAGCTTAGTGCCCTGTGGCGTATCATAATCAGAAACTCCAACCATTGTGGCAAACTTGGGTTGGGGGCTTAGCTACCGAGTTAAGGGCGAATTCCATATAGCCCATGGACTGTTAGACTTGTAGGGTGGACCACCTAGCTTAGAAGTAACATAAAGATTAGAATTGTATTGACAAGAATGTTTTATGATTATCAAAGAAGTGCCCATATATTTTGAGTTATATCATTCATGATGTTTCACGACCTGCTCTTATCTATTTTATATATAGACAAATGTATTATTTTAGATTTCTCTGCATACTAGTACAATTGTATTGACCCCTTATATTTCATGATTTGAGGCTCAGTCTAGAGGTCCTGCTAAGCCGTAGATTTCTCAGACAGAAGTAAAGAGTGTTGTTAATGAGCCTTCTCTTTTTTGAAAAGCCTAATACCTTTCCATTGCTGTTATTTATTTTAGTTTGGGTCCACTTGTGGCCTTGTCCCAGATTCAAATAGTTTGTTAATGTCTTATGTAGTAGAGATTTCGCAGACTAAGAAAGATGTTGTTTAGATATTGATAAACTTATTTCCATATCATTGAACAGATTTCAGTATATGACCATGATTCTGTCTATTTTATTTCTGCTTTCTTTTCTTTATTATTTGAGCATTGTGCATGATTACCAGAAGTAGATGGGCACCCGGGCCTTCATAGTTTAGGATGCTCGTCACGGCTAGGGCCCCTGCTCGGGTCGTGACTAACTTTGTATCAAAGAATGATTCATGGTCCTAGGGTATCTGCAAAATTACGTTGGGTAGAGTCCTGTTTATGGGTGTATAACACATCATACTTATAAGTAGGAGGCTACAAAGCATTTAGGAATGTTCGTCTTTCTTCATATTCTAGTTCGTGCTATGGAGTCAGAACATTCCTCGTTTATACTCTAGTTCGTTCATGGTGTCGTCCATAGGAAAGTAAACTCAGCCCAATTCTTTCTTACTCTGAAGTTCATAGATATGTCTCATTGTTGAGGTAATTCAAGTGCTGAAGCTTAGAATCTAAATGATGCGGTCTTTTTTGTTTTGGTCACAAATAGTTATGAAATTGTGCAAGGACTTGAGAAAAATCCGTTAGTGCCTCAAGGTCTATTGATACTAGTGCAAACTCTGATTCTAATGAAATCATGCTTTTCAGCCTAAGGTATTAAGTGTATCCAGTCCTTTTTAAAATTTATGTTGCAGATGTCATGCATAAGAGGATGGGTGTGTAGCAGAATATTGGAACTGTATTTCCACTCGAGTAGTAGTATAAGTTAAAGTTTTAGTGTCATGACCCATTGGTAATGAGATTGGGCCAAGAAGTTGGTGATATAAAGTCACAAGTTAGTAATCAGAGTGAGGGAGAATTTTGTGTAAATAAAGAGTTTTAGTTGTATAATTATTGATTAAGGGATGGTTTTTCATTATATAGTGATAGACTAATACGGTAGCAATATTTGTGGATGATATAGTAGTCTATAAAGAAAGTGGCTGGCTATAATTATTATTTATTCATAATAGGGAAAGAGCCTAGAGTGGGTAGTTATGGTGGTTATAGAAATCCCTTGTAGGTTGTGAATGGAAATGTTTAGATTTGCCAATAAGTTATAAGTATAGACTCATTGTTGTTTGTGGAATTTGAAGGTAGTCTAAATGTATGTTTAGGTAAGTAAGTATGATGTGAGAAACTAAAATGTGTAGATAAGATTGTATAGGGTTAAAATATAAGATTAAGGTTGACCATGTTTATTATGTGGCCTTACCCCCTTGACCTTCTTTTCTTTAGTAGTAGTAAACTAGTACTACTTATGAGAAGGTATATAGTATAGTTTGAGGTGTAGTAGGCTTGAATTTCAGATGTAAAATATGGTGGTAAGAGTAGTAGCTTAAGATTAATGATGTATGTTGTGTGGGAACGAATTTGTAGGCTTGATGTGATTTGTGAAAGAGCCTAGGTTGATAATTGAAGAAAAGTTTAAGTGGTAATTATGGGGTATATGTGTATATGAGGACTAGTGTTAAAATGATGAATTGTGGGTGAGTCATAATGTAACACCCCATAGTTTTCTTGATATCCCTTCATAGTATGCTTAGAGTGGAATTCATCTAAAAATTTTCTAAGTGTCAAAAGGACTTAGTCACATTTTGAGTTACTAATATTTGATGAATTTATTTTTTACCTTCCCGACTTTGAAAAGTTAATTTTTTGAAGTTGATTCATGATCGGGACAGTCAGTAGTACATCCCGGGTAAGTTTTGGAACTTTTGGACTAGCGTAAGGGTGAGTTTAGACATCCAAAATAATAAGG
Organism: Capsicum annuum; assembly: GCF_002878395.1. Lineage (NCBI taxonomy): Eukaryota > Viridiplantae > Streptophyta > Magnoliopsida > Solanales > Solanaceae > Capsicum > Capsicum annuum. The sequence goes on from NC_061114.1 coordinate 37,405,447, forward strand.
CCTCACGTTAGGGCCGCGTTGCGAGGGCCAGTTAACCCAGATAGGTTTCACGTCGTGAGGGCAAGTTGACCCAAGTAGGGGTCGCGACACGATGACAGTCCAGTTCTGCATTATTTTAACTATTTTTTTAGGGCAAGGGAGTAAGTATCTAAGAATAAGTTGCACCCCCTGGTAGTATGACGTTACTTGTTAGGTAGGATTTTATGATATGAGTTATGCGAGTAACTGTCTAATGTTAGAAGGTTAAGTAGTGGAGAGTAGATTTTTATGTGATACGGAGTGAGGTTATGTATGCTCATGAGACTGTGTGTTATAGGTTAATGACGATAGAGGATAGCAAAAAAAATTAAGAGTAGCATTCTGGACAAGCAATGCCTTTAGAGCATACTTAAAAGGGAAAAGTTTAGCATTTATGTGTATAAGCATTTTACATACCTAGTTTGTGTTCTTAAAATCATGGTATGGATAAGTCTGGTGAGTTATTGTTCAGTGTTTGTTAGAGTTGAACTGGGGAAATATTTGTAGGGAATATGAGCCTTGGGTATGATTTTGCAAATTTTATTAAGTTGTAAGTTATGTGATTAGAGGTGTAATACGAGTATTCTAAGGAGTTGAGGATAGAGGGTTAAGTGTTTGGAAGCGTGGATGTCCATGCCTATAATAATGTTAGTCATAAGTTGGTAACTTTGGGGGTTAGAGGAAGTTATGATTAGTATTCCTGAATGGATGTCCCAGAAAGAATTTAGTGTCTTTATATTAGAAATAAATGAAAGGAGTTGTATTCATGTGTATATTGATACCCCCTCTTTGTGATAAGGAGTGTGGATGCGTACACTCATGGGAGTGGGAGTTGTAGAGTGATGGCTATAGAGGTTAGAGAAACTTAAGGGTTATTTTTTGGAAAGCAAGGCCTTCAGAGTATAGTTCTCCAGGGAGAGTTTAGAGTTTACATTTGTGGTGATGTCTCTTTTATGTTGAGAGTTTTGGCTAAAGAATTGATAGGGGTATATGTCCGTAAGTCTAGGATGGTGACTTTGATCTAAGGGGGAGATGGGGAATTAAGTTAGTTCGCAAAATTTTTCTCAATGTGGCAAGTCCTGAGGAGGAGTAACGATAAATCTGTTCCTACTCAAGAATACTCCTCCTATTTCCATTTCGGAGGTTATTCTGCTAATGTTATTGGTAATGTGTTCAAGTCATGCCTATGGCTCGAGTCCTCTATGGACTTATGTTTATGATCTGACCTTTAAACTAGAAGCAATTATGTCTCTCAGCATGTTTAGTCCTAAGAAAATATGTTTCTACATGTTGCGGAATCGTTTTATACTGGAATCAGCCAAAGTGATAAAGTTTATGCTAACTCATAGAAAAATTTCAGCTCTTTGAAAGAGGAGCAATCACTTTAGTGAAATCCTTACCTTAGTCGTTAATGATATAAATTTTGGCTTTATGCCATATAGATCATGATATGTGCATCCATGTTTCTCATTTCGGTCTGTCCTAAGGAAACCATGATGTGTTGTGTTCGTGCTGAATGACCCTTTACTTATGATCCAGGCACTTGATATCTAAAGCACTCCGTGTCTATTCTATCGTATCTTCACTTCATGTCCCTTCTCAAGTAGTGTAATAAGTATGAGTGATGGTCTGATAATGTTAATTCTATTCATGATGTTTATGCTCGGGTCCCTTAATGACCCTCCGCATGTTAATATGATGGTGGTTGTGGAATCGTAGTAGTGTGTTAGGTATGGGAGTAGATGTTCTTGAAGGTGAAAAATTTGTTGTGATTATCGAGCTAAGGTTATAGGTGAAAGAGAAAAGAAGGAGATAAACTTTTATTGTGCAAAATAGCTAAGAAGGAGAAATGTGGTGACAGTCTTGTGAATGTGATTGAATTTGCTGGTCTTAGTGAGGGGAATCCATATAGTGGGTGTAACAATTATTAGGCTTGAATGTTTTGGTTGCTGAAAATGCAAACCTATGTGCTATGTGGTCGGAACTCTCTAAATAGATCTTAAGTGTGTTTGACGGTAGTGATAAGATGAAGGAATATTCTTAAAGGGATGTAAAGTATAGGGTCTGTAGCTTAAACTAGAACTTCTATTCTCTGAGTTAGACTTCAACATGGAAGTATTGTATAGTGGGACTCAAATTCTTATGGATAGATACATGATTGGGGAATTGTAAGTTTGTGAGTGTGAAGTATGCTATTTAATGTTTGGGTGTAGATGATTAGTGCCTTTAAGTTTAAGTCTATTTGTGGTACTTTGTAAGGTAGAGAATGCTTCTAATCCTATTTTCCATAAAATTTTATTCATGATTAGTACCTATATAAATCAGGTCTATGATCATCAAATAAACCCCTACCATATGTGGTGATGATATTCATAGAACTTATGTGTAAGATCATCCCTATGTAAAGTCTCATTATCCCATGTTTCGTGATTACGCATTTTGCTAGGCGTTATCATGAAGCTTGTTTGATGCCTTTACATATTTTGTTAAGGAAACATGTTCTTTATTCTACACTTTTATAACTTCAACAAGTCCCTACCCATCATTCGGGGACGAATGATACCAAAGAGGAGGTAATATAACACCCCATATTTTTGAGCTAGAAATCAAACCGTCCTTCTTACGTGTGTAAACTCGAATTCCATGGTTTTTATTTAAATTCATGTGTTATGATCTTTCTCCTAGTATATGAAGTTATGATGAGGTGAAAAATGTTCATAGAAATGGCCTAAAGCAAAGTTGAGCTAAGAACCCTTCATTCATCTAAATTTGGATATTCGATTCTACAAGGGTCATTTTTGAACGAGTATAACTTTTTTTATATAGAGAGAATTTGGCATATTAAGACCCACCAAATTATAGATAATCGAATTAGATTTTCAACGATACCAATTTCGCCTAAATTCGCTATCCGAGTGAAAAGTTGTGCCATTTTTCATGTGAGGTATTAAGGGGTCACGATATCCCCATGATGCGAGGGATACTTAACCCAACTAGGGTCATGAAGCGGGGGCCATTCCAGTACAATTTCAGTTTCTTAAGGGTCAAGGGTCACTTTGGTTATTTCCCCTCGAGCTCAAACTTCCATAACACTGAATTTCAGCCCCTAGAAGCCAAAATTTGCTTATTTTTCACTCTTCCTCTCAAAAATAAAAACTCTAACTCCTCCCCCAAAGATCAAGAACTCATCCCTAAGATCAAGAATTCCAAGGAATGGATCAAAATTCGGGTTCCATCTTTCAAATCTTATAATCTAAGGTACGTGGAGTTTTCCTAACACTACATGGGCATAGTAAACTCTTCTCAATCATGTTAAAGGTTTGGAAATCATGAACTTACAAAAGGGTTTTGGATTTACACCTAGAATCATATTTTTTTAAGCCCTTGATAATATTGTATTGGTCTTTAGGCCTTCCCTTAAAAGTGATTTGACTAGTATATATGTATGTATGTGTTGAAATCTTGAAATATGAATTGAGAGCATGAATTATTGAATCTTTTTCCCCTCCCATTGTGTTACTACTTGATTTGCAAGTTATGGATTCCTAAATTGCATGATTTAAAGAATGAATCAAGAGTATTATTATTTTATATGAATTTTATGATGATTGAGAATTGGAGAGGGGGATATAATCATGATTTAAATGCTAAATGTGATAATTGAAGGAATTTCAGGAATGTTTTGAGAAATTGACCACCATTTGTTGAAATTGTTGAAAATGATGAGAATCCTTGCATGGTTTTGACTTATGTTTTGAACATGAATTCTCTTATACTGTTTGATTGTTTCGGTGGTATGAACATTGTTTTAAATGAAAGAATTATGTATAACATTTTTATGGCTCAGAATTATGACTTGTAAGTGTTGGTATGACGATACCAATACAGAAAATGCCATAGTAATTCAGAATAGAACAGAATGTAGATTTTTCATTTAGATTTTCAAATTTTCAACATAGAATGATGCATGTTTAGAAAAGGCTAAAATTGGGCTTAAAGAGAGATAGATGGTTATCCGAAGAAAGCATGAACTCATAAAACTCATTGCCTAAAATCGTGTTTTGCCAATACGGGTTATTATGTTCCGTAGAGGGATTATATGCTGGCTTAGTTCCCTGTGGCATATCAGAATTAGAAACTCTAACCCTTGAGGTAATCTTGGGTTGAGGGCTTGGCTGTCGAGTTAAGGGCAGATTCCATATAACCCGTGGACTGTTAGACTTGTAGGGTGGACCACCTAACTCAGAAGTAACACAAATATTAGAATTGTATTGATAATCATATGCCCATATGTTTTGAATTATATCATGCATGATGTTTTACGACCTGCTCTCATCTATTTTATATATATACAAATGCATTATTTTGGATTTCTCTGCATACCAGTACAATTGTATTAACCCCCTATATTTTAGAATCTGAGGCTCAGTCTAGAGGTCCTGCTAAGCCGTAGATTTCTTGGGCAGAAGTAAAGAGTGCAGTTGGTGAGCCTTCTCTTTTTTGAAAGACCTAATACCTTTCCATTTGTTGTTATTTATTTTATTTTGGGCCCACTTCATACAGTTTGTTTATGTCCTATGTAGTAGAGATTTCGCAGACTAAGAAAGATATTGTTTAGATGTTGATAAACTTATTTCCATATCGTCGAACAAATTTTCAGCATATGACCATGATTTCATCTATTTTATTTCTGCTTTTTTTTCTTATTATTTGAGTATTGTGCATGATTACCTGAAGTAGATAGGCGCCCGGGCCTCTATGATTTGGGATGCTCATCACGGCCAGGGCCTCTTCTCAGGTCGTGAAACCTTTAGCATCTTTGATTCTAGGTAGCTAGGCATCAGTTCATGCTAGTGGAGGTACTAGCTTTAGTTCTTTGGGCTAAGGCAATCGTCCTAGTTTGTCTGTGCCTAGTTAAATTAAGTCAGGTTATAAAGGGTGTTTTGTATGTGATGAGGTTGGCCATTTGGCCAAGGTTTTTTCTTGGTATATGTATATGGACCCACTCACCAGGGTTTTTATCTTTATTTTTCCCCTACTTTGATTTCTACAGTGAGAGGTAGTCATATGGTTCATAGAGTGGCAGAGATGGTGGTAGAGGTACTAAAGGTAGAGGTAGAGAATCTCTTGGTGGTAATCGCAAGGTTACTCAATTCATAAAAAGATGTGGTTAGTGTTATTCTATTCCTGGGAGACTCAAGGTAGAGGCTTTTGAAGCAATTATTACAGGTATCCCAGTTTGCTACAGATCCCTTTTCGTGTTATTTGATATTGGGTCTACATTTTTATATGTGTCTGCATATTTTACTTTTGTTTTGGATGTTGTATGTAAGACTTTTGCTATAAATATTCATGTTTCTACCCTTGTAGAAGATTCTTTAGTGGTGGATTGGGTGTACCAATCTTTTGTGGTTACCTTTACGGGCCTTGAGACATGGGTATACTAGATTATCCTAGATTTGATTGACTTTGATGTTATTTTAGGTATGAATTGGTTAGCTCTCTATCTTTCTATTTTGGACTATTATGCCAAAATTATGACATTAGCTATGCAAGGTTTACCAAGCTTAGCTTAAAAAGGTACACTTAATTCCGATCCAAAGGGAGTTATATCTTTTCTATATATTTTTCACATGGTAGAGAGAGGGTGTTCATCTTATTTGGCTCATGTTGTGATACTAATATCGCCTTACTGCCTTCTATGGATTTTATTCGGGTTGTTCGTGAGTCCATGTATGTGTTTTTTACAAATTTACCTGGTATACCTCTGAATCATGATATTGATTTTGCTATTAATATAGATCCGGGCACCAAGCCCATTTCCATTCCTCCCTATAGGATGGTGTGGCCAATTTGAAAGAATTGATGGAGTAGTTGTAGGATTTGTTGAGTAAGGGATTCATTAGACCTAGTATATCTATTTGGAGTGCTCTAGTCTTGCTCCTGAAGAAAAAAGATGGTTCTATTCCCATGTGTATTGATATAGGCAGTTGAACAAAGTGATGGTTAAGAACAATTATCCTCTTCCTTACATTTATGATCTATTTAACCACCTTCAAGGTGCTTTGATTTTTCTCAAGATTGATTTAAGATTTGGGTATCACCAGTTGAAGATTAGAGCTTTAAACATTTTGATGATGACTTTTCAAACTTGATACGATCATTATGAGTTCTTAGTCATGTCTTTTGGGTTGACCAATGTCCTGCAGTGATCATGTAGTTGATGAATTGGGTATTTCAGCCATATCTTGACTCATTTGTGATTGTATTTATGGATGACATCTTGGTTAATTCCAAGAATGAGGCTGATCATGTCAAACATTTACGGATCATACTTCAAAGATTTCGTGATGAGAAGTTATATGCCAATATTTTCAAGTGTGAGTTTTGTTTGGATTCAATCCGTTTCTTAGATTATGTAGTGACTAAGGATGGTATTATGGTTGATCGGCCAAGATAACAATAATTTGTGATTGGGATAAACTTACTTCTCATACTGAGATTTAGATTTACATTGATTTCATAGGTTATTATCGGCGTCTTATAGTCTATTGCAACTTCTTTGACCAAGTTGACTTAGAAAAGATGGTATTTCAGTGGTCGGATGCTTGTGAGAAGAGCTTCTAAAAGCTCAAATAGTTGTTGACCTCAGCCCTATTTTGACTTTGCCCAAGAAGGGTGTAGGTTTTATCATATTTTGTGATGCTTTTGGTGTAGGTTTAGGTACGGTGTTGATGCAGAAGGGTAAGGTGATTGATTATGCCTCTCGTCAATTATATCCTCATGAGAGAAATTACCCTACCCATAATTTGGAGTTTGTAGATGTAGTAGTTGGGTTGAAGTTGTGGTGTAATTACTTGTATGGAGTTCATACAAGATTTTCTTGGATCGCCATAGCCTTCAGTACTTTTTCAATTAATGATATCTTAATATGAGACAACGGTGTTAGCTTGAGTTGCTTAATGATTATGATCTCGCTATTATTTATCATTCGGACAAGGTTAATATGGTTATGGATGCCATAATCCAGAAGTCAACTAGTATGGGAAGTTTATCTCATCTCTTGACCCAGGAGTGACCTTTAGCCTTATAGGTTCAAACTTTGGTTAACCAGGTGGTTAGGCTTGATATTTCGACATCCGAATATTTTTTTGCCTTTCCTGATGCTAGATCTTCTTTGATGGAGTAGATCTGAACCCACCAATTTAATGATGATAGTTTGAGGATAATTCAACATAAGGTGTTGAGTGACGAGGCTAAGGCAAAATCTCTTGATTCTGATGGTATTTTTAGGATAAGAGGCTGACTTTGTATTTCAAGAGTTTGTGGATGGGTGAGTTTGATTTTGGAAAAGGCACATTATTTCAGATATTCTATCCATCTAGGGATGACTAAGATGTATTGTGACGTGAAGCAGCATTACTAGTAGAGTGGTATGAAGAGGGATGTAGTAAACTTTGTAGCTTGTTGGTAGGGTGATATAAAGAGGGATGTAGTAGACTTTGTAGCTTGTTGCTTATGTTGTCAGTAGGTGAAGAGCAAGCATTAGAGAGTAGGTGGTCTACTTCAGATATTACTCATTCTTGAGTGGAAATGGGAGCGAATCACTATGGACTTCGTGAGTGAGTTGCCCCATACCTCTCATAGTTCTAACAACATTTGTGTTATTATGGATCGATTGACCAAAGAAGCCCATTTCATACCTATTTAGATTTTTTTCAACGCCAAGAAGTTGGCTCATATCTATGTTCGTGAGATAGTTCGTCTTCATGGGGTACCCATGTCCATTATTTTAGACAAAGACTCAGTGTTCACTTTTAGTTTTGGAAGATATTTCGGGAAGAGTTGGGTACTCAGGTTGACATTATCATAACTTTCCACCCCCAGACCGATGGTTCGAGTACTTAGATAATAATTTTTGAGGCATTGTATGATAGGCATTGTCGATCTCCTATTAGAGGTTAGACCTCGTGGAATTGACTTGCTTCGTGATTCTTTGGATAGGGTGTGGGTGATTCAAGATAGGCTTCAGACAGTCTAGAGTAGGCAAAAGAATTATGCGGACCATAGGCTTCATGCCTTGAAGTTTGAGATTGGTGATCGAGTTTTCTCATGAGGTTTAGGAAGAGGGGTAAGCTTAGCCCAAGGTATAGTGAGCTATTTGAGATTCTTTGGACTATTGGGGAGGTTACTTATGAGTTGGTCTTATCTTTGAATTTTTTTGCTATTCATCCAGTCTTTTATGTATCTATGCTTTGACGTTATATACCAGATGAGTCTCACGTGCTTCATTAGGACTTGATCCATTTTGAAATATGGAAATGGTTGGCAGATTTCAATGGAATCAAGAATGATTTGGAAGAGTTTGTAATTTTTGGAGGTTTTAAAATTTATATAATTGACTTCGATCAACATTTATTGTTCTGAGTGTCGAATGGCAATTTGTAAAGTTCCATTAGGTCCAAAATGTTGAATTTGAGTTACTAGCGGAGTTGGTTCAGGTTTGGAGCCTTTAGTTTGCATTTCGATCCTACGTTTAAAAAATAAGTAAAATAAATCTTAAAAAGGTTCCTAGGATTAATTTGTTAAAAACAATTTTTTTTAAATAATCTGATACTGCCATTGATTTTGCAACATCGATATAGCCTATTATCTTGAAGGTCTGATCGAAAATTTATCCTTTTAGCTAAGTTGCTAGTGCTAGGCATCAGTTGGTGCAACAGCTTAAGTGGCTAATTGGTCACTAAATCAGATGTCTGTTAAGCATGAAAGGGTCCCTTTAGTGGTGCTCAATCGCTTTAGCGGTCATTTAGCCGCTAAAGTGGTTAACCTGTATGAAAATCCTATAATTTATAATTTTTAACTATTTTTGGACCTTTAAGCTTTGAGTTTGGGCAATTTTTAGGGTTCTCGACACCATTTGAGCTTGATTAAGCTTCAAGACCTTAATTTTATTATTTTACATTGATTTATATTATCAAAATACTCTTATCTTGGTTTTAATACTAAATTTTGAGTTTTTTTAGAAAAGATTTACAATATTTTTTCTTTAATTTGGTCCTTGTTTTAACTCTTTTGGGAAATGTATTTCTAAAACAAAAGTCTAATTTTACTCTATTTATTTTTCAACTTATTTTTCAAATTCATTTTTGACCCGACTCAAATATGGGTTAAATGGGTATCATTAACTTTCTTTTAACGCGTAGATGATATATTTGAGTGTTGTAGTTGATTCCAAGGTCGTTCGAAGGAAAAGTTCCATATTAAAGGACTTTAAAGTTGAATTTCATTATTTCGGGATAGGTTATGGCTTAAATTTCTTCTAACTGGGTTAGGTATTTAATGAATAAGTAAAGCATGATATGGGTTGGAGAAAATAACTACGGAATGCAATTTTTGAGTTATTATATATTATGTGATGCCCGTGTGGGGACTTATTTTCTATTATTGATGACGTGTAATATTATATATTTCATGTTGTTCATGCAGGGGCTTTATTTGACATCATTGACTTTATTTATGCACTTGACTGTGCTATTTCTTAATATGATGCCTATGCAAGCGCTTGACTGTGCTTGAATAGATATTATAGGCCTTATTGAGCACCCTTTGCGTTGATCATGATAGAAATTCCGGAGTTAAGGGTTGATATGATATTAATGATGTCTTACATACATGTTTATTCCAATGGTGCCCAACTAGAACTTATATCATGATTATTGATATATTGAGTTGATTCCTAAGCTCACTTCTATACGTATTGAATGGATTGGATATTTTCATACTGATTTGGCATTATATCCTCATTGTGTACATAAAATTTTGAGATTGGTGAAAATTTGAGATAGTATACGAGTTGCATACCCCCCCACAGGTCCTATTTTAGGAGCATTGAGGTTCGATGATTGTATACAGAAAGTCATGCGATAACTTTAAACTATTCACTTCATCATCCATTGCATTGCATCACATTTGCACATCATGTGTTGTTTTAATGTGTTACTTGTCGTTTACTTAGCTTTTATCTATATATGAGTGTATTCTTATCCTTTTTATTGTTATATATATATATATATATATATATATATATATATATTAAAACTGTTAGTGGAGACAGTGAGAGCAACCGTTTGGGAACTTAATAGCTTGCAGGTTGCATGCTCATAGTATATTCTTTACTTATCTTATTTTCTACTTTGCTCAGTCGGCCTATAATACCTATTGAGTACAAGTGGAACCTACTCACTCCTTCTATATCAGTTCAATGCATATCCTAGTTCGATTTCCATACATAGTGGCTTATTTTTATGCAAAGATTTCGGGCTTTCGAGATACTGATGTGCTCCAAAGTTCGGATCTGATTCGGACCTCATCCATCTTAATTTGCATTTACTTATGACTCAGAGACAAATTATGTATTATTTAGTACTCAGATGGTTGTTTACATGCTCTACACTTATGTCATCAGATGTTGAAATTTATGATATTTTTTTGGATTTCCGCTATAATTGTACTTGCATTGATCTGGCTTCGCTCCAGAAGTGTCGCTTAACCTATCTTTACTTAATTTTTCGCTTCTTTTCCATTTTGAGATTTCAGCTTACTAATCAGGATTGGGCTGCAATAAGTGTCATCATGACCTGAATTTTTGTATTGTGATAATTTAATAAATATTGATTTTAAGATCATGAAAATCTCATATAAATATAGTCATCAATATCTATCTTTTAAAGTACTACATTTAATAAATGAGCTATTCTAAGGTACAAATGATTTCTTCACTATTCTGGTTTATACATTTAATAATGAGATGTTTCAAGAATATAATTGATTTCTTCACTATTTTGATTTATTTCAATATAGGTAAAATAAATTCAGTATTATCATTTTATAACATTTTATTAATTATAAATTAATTCTCCTATTGTTTCTATGTTAATCTTTGATATCATGAAATTTCAATTAATACTCTTTTACAATTTTAGATCATTATTTTTTTTTTGGTAAAATGTATTACTATTTAAAATCATGGAAATCTCAGATAAAAATATTCAATACCTATTATTTAAAGCATTATATTTAATAATTGAGATATTTCAAGAATATAATTGAGTTCTTCACTATTTTGGTTTATCTCAATCTATGTAACATAAATTCAGTATTATCTTTCTATAACGTACCAATTTAAATGTAAATCTTTTATTATCTCTATACTAGTGAATAGGTTCGCACTTTACTCGATGTGTAAGACGTTGTTGAATTTATACAAAGAAATTTTATAATAATAAAATTTTGATGAGCTATTTTATTGAATGAAGATAAATTATAGAGAAGAAAGATACTTAACACTTAAGAACTCCAACTTTTCATTCATACTTAAATATTTTTCATAAATATTACTCAAGTATTATAAATAATAATATTTATTAGAAATCATAATTGGAGGTAAATCATATACTTAATTCAAGCTTGTCTTACCTAATCTTATTTATTTGTTGTTTTATACCTAATGAGTTAATTATGTAAATAAGAATATTTATAGTTATTGTAGTGATAAGTAAACATTATACATAATCAAAGATTTTTTTGTGTTACATAAGTCCTCTCATCTGCTATTAATTAGAGAATTTACATAAGTCCTTTCATCTTATCCATTTTTATTTAATTGTTTTTCATCCATTTTTATTTTACATTTTTCTCCTTTTTTTTTTGCATTTTTTCCTACTCCATCTTATTAATTTATCTTATGCTAAATTAAATATTAAAAATTTAAAAACCTCTTAATTTTCTCCATAATCAATATATCAATATATATCTATAAAGGAGAAATAAGACAAGGATGATGTGACATCTCTCTATGATCACCATTCCTATTTATCTTTTTCCTCATTTTTGAATTTTTTTCACCATTTTTTGCATTGATCAATTTGTTTAATAAATAAAAAATTATTATATTCAATTATATCTCATGAGTTACAAAAAAACCTCCATCCATTTACATTCTCTATTTAAGTAACATATCACTTCAACTTTTTTTCTATCAAATTCTTATGACTTGAACAATCTATATATAGGCAATGGTTTACTCAGAAGACAAAATTGAACTTTGTAGTCATGATAAAAAAAAAATAAAAATTGAATCCATCAAATATAAATTCTGAATCCACCTCTTCGTTGTAATGCACCATGTTCTTAAGGTCTTAGACTATGCAAGTAATCAAGAACATGTATATCACCTCTCTTAGCTTCTAAACAACAAAACTTTACACCTGCTAGCTGCATTTATTTTTTATTCAAATTGTAAATACCTCCTTTCACTGAATTTGATTAAAAAGTAAAATCATAGAGTAATTATGTACACATTTTTCTGTGGATATTCTTTTGTCACCTTATTGTTTTCATATGTGAATTGTGCTATATTTCACCACTATTTTGTTAAAAGAAAAAAAGTTTCATCTCACAGATCATGTAGTTAGTTTCCAAATCTCTAAATATTATTTTTCAAAATGACAAATCTATATACATCTAATGTATTTCAAATTTAGTCGAATCGACTCTCGTAGAATAAAAATACAATAAAATTTTGAGACGTAAAGAGAGAGATAAAAAGGTTACACTATAAACATAAAAATTGTTCATCTTGTTCAATTGATTTTTCTTTCCAAAGAAAAATATTTTTTCTGTCTTCTCTTCTGCCCAAAGAATACTTATTGCTTCTTTGAACAATATTCTACTATTTGTTTAGATTCAGAAGGCTTGTTATATTCACTAAAAGTTTTTGCATACAATCTTGCAAAAAAGGTGGAGCAAACACACAATCTTAAACGAGAGAATCACACATCTAGTATTTTTACTTGGATGGATCATTTTGGACGAAGATGAAATTGACAATGGCAATAGTACCGATGATTTCGCCAAGAATACCAGCGAGGCTAGTTAACAAACTCCATTTTCTGTGTGCCATCCTTTGATCTTCTTCTTTCAAAACTCTTTAATCTCAATATCGCCATATCATTTGCCCTTGAAACAGGTCCATTTGAACACGTTGAAGATGACACAAATATAAATTTTGATATCAACGAATATCCATGAACACATGAATAAATATCACAAGATAAACTTAACTATAGAAACAAAATAAGAAAATGAAAATATGAACTTCATTGAACTTGAGTGCATGATTAACAAATGATTATAAATGTGAAATATTCAGTAAAATTCAATCAATTCTAAATCATATAAAGTAAAATGTCTAATGGTCAAAACAATATATATTGTAAACTTACTAATTTTAATGTGAAATATTCTGTAAAATTCAATCAATTCTAAATCATACAAAGTAAAGTGTTCAATGCTCAAAACCACATATATTGAAAACATACTAACTTTGATTTTCTTCTTTTGCGTTCAACCATGGCTACAAAGTTCAATTGTCTTCTAAGTAAACCATTGTCTATATATAGATTGTTCAAGTCATAAGAATTTGATAGAAGAAAGTTGCAGGGACATGTTACTTAAATAGAGAATGTAAATGGATGGAGGTTTTTTGTAACTCATGAGATATAATTGAATATAATAAATATAATAATTTTTTTATTTATTAAACAAATTGATCAATGCAAAAAATGGTGGAAAACATTCAAAAAAGGAAGAAAAAAGATAAATAAAAATGATGGCCATAGAAAAGTGTCACATCATCCTTGTCTTGTTTCTCTTTTATATATATATATATATATATATATATATATATATATTGATTACTCTTTGATTCAGAAATTTTCAATTAATTTATTTACCTATTTAGTTTATATCAATTTTCCCACAGATATTATTTCATAAGTTGCAATCTGATTATTATATATTGCACATATTAGTCATGATATTTTCCTATAAATAAGACATGTACACTTCTCTGTTTTTCATACAAGGATGGCTTTCAAAGTTTTGATTTCACTCTTCATTTTGTGGGCTATAAGTGCTAGTAAATCTCCATCTTTATGTTTCTTCGTCATTTTATATTTATAACATGAAATTCTTTGTTTAGAATTGATCAATATATTTCTTCTTCCACATCTTCCTCTCCTATCCTTAATTTTTTTTTATTTATATTTTTGTTGCATTTGCATAGAGGTGGTCACGGTTTGAATAAAAATCGATTCAAATAAAAAAAATCAAGTCAAACTAATTAACTAAAATGACTTTGGTTTGATTTGATTTTATATTTTTAAAATTGATAACATTTGATTTTTTATTTTTATTTTGTTCAAAAAAACAAAGAAATACTCAAGCCAAACCACTAAATCATTGCAGTTCTTAAATAATTATATATACATAATTCATGTTTTTTCTGAACAATTTTAAATATCTTATATATATTTTCATCAAAAGTTATTTATATTCTAAATATCTTGTATTACATACACCATGTTATATATGCGATAATCTAGGGATTTTTTTTTACTGGATTATTGTCTTTTATTTTCTTTTAAATGAATCATTTTTTTTATTTTTGTGCTTGATTAATAACTGAACAACCGAATCGAAACCTATATTAATAACTAAATTAATAGATATATACTGTATTTTATTTGGTTTTATTTTAATAATTTAAAAATCAAATATATTGATTTGAGTTTAGTGTGTTAATAGAACTTTATTGAAGGGAAGAAAGGCTAAGGTTTACAATATAATCTGAAAAGCATAAAACTAACTAAAACAAGAGTAGGCTATATATACATAGCCAATAACCTAAAGGTCCATAAACTAAAGGCCCAATAACATATGGGCTAACATCCCCCCTCAAACTCACAATGCAACAGCAATAAGCATTGAGAGTTTGTCACACAAAAAACGAAATCGAGATGCCGACTGAGCCTTCGTAAAAAGGTCAGCAATCTGCAAAGACGATGGAACAAAAGGAAGCGATATGGTCCCGAGCTGTAAATGATGACGGGTGAAGTGACAATCAATCTCAATGTGCTTCGTACGCTCATGGAAGACAGAATTCTTTGCAATTTGTACCGCACTTTTGTTATCACAATGCAGGGGAGTAGGCATGGAAATGTGAACCCCCATATCTGCAAGAAGCCAACGTAACCAAATAATCTCACATGTAGTCACAGCCATAGCACGATACTCAGCCTCCGTGGAAGATCTAGAGACAACATCTTGTTTCTTGCTCTTCCACGAGATTAAAGAGTCTCCAAGAAACACACAAAAACTAGTGGTGGATTTACGATCATTGCGATCTCCATCCCAATCAGCATCACTATAGGCTCGCAACTCGAGAGATGACGTCGAGGGAAACAAGAGATTCTGAAACTGAGTGCCACGAAGATACCTTAGAATACGAAGTACAGCTCCCCAGTGCACAGAAGTAGGAGCAGTAACAAACTGGCTAACAACATGAACTGCATGTGCTATATCTGGACGAGTAACCGTAAGGTAAACCAAACTACCCACAATAGTCCGATAAAGACTCGGATCTGATAATGGAACACCATCACTAGGAGAGTAACGTGCATTGATTTCAAGGGGAGTATCTACAGTCCTGTTGTCAGAAAGACGCGCCCGTGTAAACAAGTCAGATATATACTTAGTCTGAGAAAGAAGATACCCTTTCTTAGACTGAGCCACCTCAATACCCAGAAAATAACGCAGCAAGCCCAAGTCCTTCATTGCAAATCGATGAGCCAAATCATGCTTCAATAACTCAATACCACTATGATCATCACCAGTAATAATCATATCATCTACATATAAGGACAATAGAATTCGCCCTGCACTTGTACATCTAACAAACAATGCTGAATCATGGTTACTCGGGACAAATCCAAGGAAAGTAATAACAGTGGAGAATTTCTCAAACCAAGCACGAGGGGCTTGTTTGAGACCATATAAAGCTTTTCGAAGCCGACAAACTTCACCTGGCTGGTGGTCAATACCTGGGGGAGGAGTCATATAAACTTCCGCGTGGAGATCACCATTCAAAAAAGCATTCTTGACATCCATCTGAAATATCTTCCACTGTCGAACGGATGCAACAGCAATCATAGTGCGAACAGTCGTCATCTTTGCTACGGGGGAAAAAGTCTCCTCATAATCCATACCATATTGTTGTGAATACCCTTTTGCCACAAGTCTTGCCTTGTATCGCTCAACAGACCCATCAGATTTTGTTTTTATCTTATACACCCATCGACAACCAATCGCATGCTTACCAGGTGGGAGAGTAACCAAATCCCATGTATGTGTATGATGAAGAGCAGCAAGTTCCTCAGCCATAGCATTCTGCCAAAGAGGATCAGACACAGCCTCTCTATACGACTCAGGTTCAGACAAATGATGTATGTTTGCAATAAAGGAAGCAAATGAGGCTGAATATGTAGAATAGTAAAAATCTGGCAGTTTGGTGGACTTACAAGGTCGAGTAGACCTCCTCAGAGGTGGTGGGTCTCCAGTCTCAACAGTCGAAGGAGCAGACTCAGGCACAGGCGAGGCTGAAGCACTATCAGGTGGCACACCAGATGGCATGGATGAATCCGGAACTGGAACCTCTATGTCAATCCCAAAGGGATCAATAAGCCGAATATCTGACTTTGTCACATCATGGGTTTTAGCTGGAATGGAATAAAAAGGAATATGTTCCAAAAAAGTGACATGTCGTGAAACATATAATTTCTGACTTACAGGATCATAGCAACGATATCCTTTTTGTCCAATACCATACCCCAAAAACACACATATAGCTGATTTTGACCCTAACTTATTTCGTTCAACATGAGGACGAAGAACAAAGCAAGTACATCCAAAAACTCGTAATGCAGAATAATTCGGCGGGTGACCATATAGTTTCTCAAACGGAGACATCCCTGAAGTCAATGCAGTAGGAATACGATTAATCACATATACAGCAGTTAGAACTGCTTCTCCCCAAAAAATACTAGGAACCTCTGCAGACAAAAGTAAAGAGCGTGCTGTCTCAACAATATGACGATGTTTTCTTTCTGCCAGACCGTTCTGCTCAGGAGTGTCGGTACAAGATGACTGGTGTATGGTACCATCAGAGGCAAGTAATTGAGTGAAGTCATTAGAGGTATATTCACCCCCTAAGTCACACCTGAAACACTTTATCACAGCCGAATGTTGTGTTTTAACAAGGGCTCTAAAGTTGTTGTAAATGCCAAAGAAATCAGATCTGCGTTTCATAAGATACACCCAGGTATAACGAGTATAGTCATCTATAAACGAAACATAATAGGTCGATCCACCCTTAGTGGATACTGGCGCTGGTCCCCATACATCAGAATGAATAATATCAAAAGGAGCAACAGAATAAGACACACTTTTATTAAACGGTAAGGCAGAAAATTTTGCCAGTTTACAACCACTACAATCTGAAATATCACTAGTGTTCACATGACCCAAAGCACCACTAGAGACCAAAAAACGTAAACGTGAAACTGACACATGTCCTAATCTGGAATGCCAAAGATAAAACTGAGAAGACAAAGGACTCAAACGAAAAGAAGATAAATCTATGCTAGAGGCAGCAACTACAGACACTTTGAGATTCTCCAAGACATAGAGTTCCCCCAACCTACGGCCGGTCCCAATCACCCTCTGAGTGTGTTGGTCCTGTATAACACAAACAGAATCAGAAAAAAACACCCAATTACCAGCCTTACACAACTGACTGACCGAAACAAGATTTAAAGCAAGTTTGGGAATGTAATAAACATCAGAGAGGACAATGTGAGGGGTAGTAACAGCACCAACACCCTCGACTGACATAGGTACAGCACTCGCGGACATAACAGAGATTGGTGAAATGGGTGACAAAGAACCAAACGATGACAAATGAGGGGACATGTGATGAGACGCACCAGAATCCAATATCCACAAGGAGGAAGGAATACCTGAGGTACTAGAAGAAACTGAACCCGAATGAGACATAGATGCTGACATGGCCGTAGGATTAGAAACGAAGAACTGTCTGAACTGTTCGAAAACCTGGGGATCCAACACAGAAGGTGGCATAGTGCTAACAGACTCAACATCTACAGATGGTGCAGCAGCAGCGAACTGTGGAGGACGAGATGACCACGGAGGAGCACCAGATGGGCGTGACGGATACTTTTGCTGCCCATATTTCTGTTGCTGCCCAGATTGAGGCTGTTTGACCTTGTTAAGTAACAACGGACACTGAGCCTTCCAATGATTTTTCTGTTTGCAGAATGCACACTCATCAAATGCAACTTTAGGAGATTGTCGAGTCTGAGTACGTGGTGGCCTAGACTGATCAGTTGAAGCAGCAAACACGACAGGAGTAGTAGTTACTTTAGACCCTTTATCCACTTGAGACTTGATACGAGTCTCCTCTGTAATCAGTTCATGAACCACAGAATCAACAGTAGGGAGGGGAGATCGATGAAGGATTGTTCCACGTAGGCCCTCAAAGTCAGAACGTAGTGCCATCAAAAACTGAACCAAGCGTTGCTCTTCCCGTCTAGCAATGTACGGCCCAAAACCTTTTAACTCTGCAGATTCAGTAAGTGCCAATTGATCCCACAAATCCGACATGGCAGCATAAAAATCTTGAATACTGAGATCATGCTGTTGAAGAGCACGGATATCATACTCCAACTGGTACTGCTTAGCAAAATTAGACTGAGTGTACAGTCTTTCCAAATGATCCCAGACCTCCTTTGCTGTGTCATACTTAGCCAATTGCATACCAATTGACTGAGTTACAGAATTGTTGATCCAAGTGATAATCTTGGAGTTATTAGTTTCCCATAAGTCCACCAACAAATCAAAATTTTCAGTTTTATCATCGATAGGTCTTGGTTTTACTCCAGTGATATAACCCCACATATTCTTCCCACGAAGAAAATTCTTCATGACATAACTCCAATATGCATAGTTCTTACCATCTAATTGAGTACTAATGGACTGGAGAGAATCATCCTTTCCAGTCATTGTAAACACAGCAACACACAAACAATTCAAAAAACAAAAAGATGCAAAACCCTAGGTTGAACAATTCCGAACGAACAACAATGGCAGCAAGCAAAAGAACGAAAGACGAACAATACCAGACAGCAAACGAAGACAGCAACGAATCAATCCAACCAAAAAAAAAAACCCAACGAAAATAGCAAACGAATACAGCAGCACCTCAAAAAAATTCGGGGCTCCGCCCCGAACCCCGGACGGGGGCGCGCTGCCCCCCGTACCCCCCAGCGAACTCACCGCGGAGTTCGATCCGCGCAATAGGTGCCTGCTACAAAATCTTCAACCAACAAATCAAAGGACATGGATCGAACTAGCTTTGATACCATGTTAATAGAACTTTATTGAAGGGAAGAAAGGCTAAGGTTTACAATATAATCTGAAAAGCATAAAACTAACTAAAACAGAGTAGGCTATATATACATAGCCAATAACCTAAAGGTCCATAAACTAAAGGCCCAATAACATATGGGCTAACATAGTGTTGACCAGTAACCGACTCGTGATCACTCCTACATATGCATATACATTATTAAAATATTTAACTGTCTTTCATCTAATTCACAAACTACACAGAGAATTTTTAATTAAAGTCTTGAGTCATACCACCCGTGTGCTTTCTAATTTCTTCCTTGTTTTATAATTTTTTCTCTTTAATAATTGAAAATTATAATTAAATCTTTTAATTAACTACGATTTTATAAATCTGTTATTATGTATATTTATTCTTATCTAATTGAAACATTGTTTTTTATAGGTATGTCATTTGGGATTGAAGCAAGGAATGTAGTTTTTTTCTTCTGTGATAATGATAATGATTGTTTGACTATTTGCAAGGTGAAATTTTTACCAGTGTGTGTAAATAGGTTGTGCGTATGCAATGGTGACTTGGCATGCTTCGAAGATAAAGATTGTGATACAGTAATACCAAATTGTTCTTTGAATCGCAGATGTATTTTCAATAGTTGTAATTGTGGAGACTAAAATGGGACTTCGATAATGCATGTGCTAAACATGTATGAGGTCTAATCTTGATTTTGAAAATAAATGTTATGTTAATATTACTGATCGGTTGAATAATCTCGGTATTAAATGAGATGAACTGTTACATAATGATTTGTCACGATTTAAAATTCTCCAAGTCATGATAATAAATACACCATTCCCGTTAAGCGAACCAATTCTCATTTTAAAACAATTTTCATTATTAATATACAGGAACTAAACATAACCAGGAATGAATTATAAAGGATGTTTAATACTATATAAATATGTAAGATACAATTGATATGCCTCAATTTATTTGTTTATTCTAAAAAAGAGAAGAAGAGAAAATAATAAGGTAGAGGCTTGCTAGGGTTTTTTTTTTTTTGGTAAGGAGGATAGTGATATATATATTAACGGCTCATGGGATTCCTGGTTGGTACCCTTCACAAGCGCGGAATTCAGTGCTGATTCAGTAGCCACATCCCGGCTTACTAGGTTAATAGATGACAAGTTTAAAGTTCGAATAGAAGTAGATCCTAACATATCCGCTTGGACAAAGGTTGCAACATTAGGGGGAGGGGATGACAAAATGTGGGTTGTGCCAAAATCTACTGCTTCCAGTCCATTTCGTGCTAGTGCATCGGCAACTTTATTTTGTTCCCTGAAGATGTGGGAGAGACAAGCTGCTTAAATTTCCATCAACAAGGACCTACATTCATAAAGCAAGTTGTGATAAACTATTTCCCGTCTTAAGCATGCGTATAACATTCTCTGCATGAATGTTTATCTCAAGGGGCCTAATGTTGTTATTGACTGCTAAAGCTAGCCCCTTTGAAGAGCCATTGTTTCCGATTGTTCTGGGGTGTCTTGTTGTATAGCTTCGTAGAAGACAATTACCCAGTTACCCTTATGATTTCTTGTGACTCCTCTTAACCCAGTTTTTCCTAATGTACTGCAGCAGGCACCGTGAGTATTAAGTTTGAAGACATGGCTGCTGGGAGGTTCCAACTTAACATGGATTTGAGCTTTTCTTTTAGTAAGATTGCACTATTTTTTTATTAGGAGGCTGTATTCCACAGCTTGCTGTATGGGAATATCAGTGTTTATGGGTCCCAAAGTCTAGTGAAGAGATTTCTGTTTCGAGCTAGCCAAATTGCCCAAAGGCATTGTGGGATTAGCGCACCCCGGGTTGTAGAGTTTTTGAAGGCAATGTTCTTGATAACTTTCCAGGTGTTGATCCAATTGGTATTTATGAGGTTGTTGGAATCTATGGTAATTTTATTCCCGGCATGGGAGAGGATGGTGGTCCAGAATGCCGAAGCATTTGGACATTGAAAGAAGATGTGCTGGGTAGTTTCTCGACTAGAGTTGTAGAAGTGAAAATTTGGGTTGATATCGAGGTCAATTCTTTTTAGGTAGTTGCTTGTAGGGAGGCGGTTGTGGGTAAAGAGCCAACGAAAAGTCTTTATTTTGTTTAGAGAATTAACCTTTCAAATGTCCTTGAAGAAGGTATGGTTATTATCCTCGGTCTTGTTGTTTGAGTGGGCAATGAGGCTATAGGCAGTAGCAGTGGTGAACTGCCCATTTTTAGTGGGCTTCCAGTAAGGGTGGTCCTCTCTCTGAGTCCCTTGAAAAGGAGGGGGGTGTTGTTGATAAGATCAGTGATGCTCAAGGGGAGGGTTAAGGATAGGTTAGTAAGATCCCATACCCCATTTGTAACGACCTGGTACACCTTAAGGTTTTCCTTATTTTTTTGAAGAGGGCCACAGATCAAGCTTCTTAAGGGGTTGGTATGAGGTATCCAAGAGTCTATCAGGAAGTTGGTTTTGTGCCTATTATGGATCGACCAAGCCATACCATTGGCATAATCTTTCCAACCTGTTCGGAGGTTTCTCCAAGTTTTGGACACCACCTTCGTGCCTTGTATAGTTCTGGTTTCCCTTTGGTATTTGGTTGTCAACACCTTTGCCCACAATTGGTTTGGGTTTTTGAGAAGTCTCCAAGCGATACTAGAGTGTAAAGCTCTATTTCTGTGCTCAACTTTGTACATTCCAAGGCCACCTAAAGGTTTGGTTTTGGTCAGAATATCCCAACTAAGAAGATGAATTTTTTTCCTGTTAGCAGAGCTGACCTAGATAAAATCCTGTTCAATTTTATCAATGGCCTCAATTGTTTTTTGGGGAAGCTTTATGAATTGCATTACATGGGAGGGGATGTTGCTCAGGCTGGCCTTGGCCAAGACAGTTCTACCAGTCATATTGATCATGTGAGTTTTCCACCCCACTAACTTATTATTCATGTTATCGATAATGCATTGAAAGTCGGCATGGGTAGGTTTCTGATTTAGGATTGGGAAGCCAAGGTATTTACCGAAGCTTTCGCTCTTCCTAATGTTGAGGATGGTAGAACATCCATTAACAATAGAACTATTGTAATTCTTAGAGAAAATGACCCTGGATTTGGCATAATTAGCCCTTGGCCTGAGTCTTTGTTGAAATCAGTTAGGACCGAGATAATGGTCCTACAATTGGTGACTTCGGCTTTGGCAAAAAAGGTCAGGTCATCAGTAAAGAAAATGTGAGAGATTTTTGGACCTTCGGGAGAAATAGTGATAGAGTTTCATGTTTTCTAAGAGACAACTTTATTGATAGCTCTGGAATGCTTTTCTATGCAAAGAATGAACATATATAGCAAAATTGGGTCTCCCTGTCTTATGCCCCGGCTAAGCTCAAAGTAAGGTGAGGGCTTGCCATTAATAAGGATGGATATGGAGGAAATGGTGACACAAGACATAATGAGTTGAGTAAGATTCCTGGGAAAGTTGAAGAGTAGGAGGGTGGTATAGATGAACGACCATTCTATTCTATCAAATTAAAAGCTTTCTCCAGATCGATTTTAAGAATCATGTGAACTCCCTCACCCCTCGTTTTCCTAAAATGGCTAATGTACTCTTGAACTATGATGGCATTGCCAACAACCCTTCTTTTGGCTAAGAAGCTTGGCTGAGTGGGTCCTATTATGGTGTCAAAATAGGCTTCATTCTATTGACAATGATCTTTGTAATGAGTTTGTAAGTAAAATTACAGAGTCCAATTGGTCTGTAATTTTTTATAGAGGTAGCATTGGTACATTTTGGAATGAGGCATAGGAAGGTGGTGTTGATTTCCTTAGGAATCCTACCTTCCCTGAAAACCTTTTGACAAAAATCCTTGGTTTTCTTGCCAATAGAGTCCCAATATTTTTGGAAGAAGAGAAGATGTAGACCATCCGGGCCTGGGGCTTTGTTGGGTTGAAAGGAGTTAAGAGTTGTAGTGATTTCATTGTCTCGGAGAGACTGGCCCATCATCATTGGTTAAAATGAGAGCAATATAGTCCGGTTGAGTTATCTGAGCAGAATTTTCATGTTCAGTAGTATACAGATTATTGAAATACTGGACAATGTGATTGGTGATTTCTTCATTGGTCTGTGTACTATTCCCGACTTCATCTTGCAGGAATAGTATTCTATTCCTTCTCCTTCTGTTGATGGTAGATGCATGGAAGAATTTAGTGTTTGTATCATAAGCAGTCAGCCAATTAATTCTGGACTTTATCTTCCAAAAGTTCCCTTCACAGTGGAAGAGGGAGTTACACTCATGAAGGAGGTCAGTTTCCAGATTGTGAAGGAAAGTATTATGGCCGTAGTGATTGAATTTTTGTATGCCATCTAATCTAGCCAGAATTCTCCTGAGTTTGTGGAAAATGTTACCAAAGACATCAGTGTTCCAGATGGAAGCCTCTTTTTGGAATTCCTCTATTGTAGAGGCTCGCTAGTTGCATTGGTATTCTACTAGACATTGTCATCCCCATGCACCAATAATTCGGCAATTGCGTTTCTATTCAATAATTCGCCACTTGCCCATTCAATACTCTTAAAAAAATTATCTAGAACTTCATAGTTAATTTATTATTAAATTCCTCGTAGCTAATAATTTTTTGAACTAATTCTACGCTAATCTATTACTAAATACGGATCAAAATTTTATTGTTTAGCTATAAAATTTATTTATCTTAAATTCCTACTTATATTAGCAGTGATTTGGATAGTTTAGCCTGCTCCTGTTCACAAAATTTGCATAATTCGAATATGGTCTTGCCAAAAAATAAGAGGAAGAAAACAAAAAAAAGAACGAAGAATGCAAACTTGACCAATTGAATGAATTTCTTAAGTTTTACGTCAATTCTTAAGTTTAACCTTCTATTGAATGAATTTCTTAAGTTTTACGTCAATTCTTTGATTCTTAACTTGACCAAATAATATATATAAAAGTGGAGTTGTTGTATCTGGAATATGCATGCATAACTGTGATGAATAATCGATGAACTTGCAAACTCATAATAATATTTTATTTTATTTTTAATTGTGGTACTACTAAATTAGTTATAGCATGTGTAGTTGCTTTGTATAAAATTTAACGCAGCAAAGACAATGTTTGATTATTCAATTCATGTACCATTTTATTTAGGACATAAGACAAACAACATACTTAGTATACTTTCATAGAGTGAGGCATTTCATTTACTAACTCATAGGTGAGCTAGAGATGTTTTTCATAGACCCGCAGCTCAAGATGAAATAAATAATTGTGTATACTAATTATTGCATTACTCTAGTCAACAACCAAACAACCCAACTTAAAACTGCTTTCTGTATCTACGTCCCTTGTCCAGAAATAGACAATGACACCATATTTTTGACATCAAGCAAGTCTTACTACTGATTGATTAATGTCATTCCTTGCAGTTTATCATAATGTTATCTAGTTTGTTTTCTGTTGTTTCTTCTACTTTTTTTTATATTTATACTTGCACTTCAATGAGGCAACACCTAAATATCATTCTTTTCAAAATTTAGATGGAGAATCCATGTGATCAAGATCACAATGACACAATTGATCACCGAGAAAGAAGGGCTATAATTATCTATGGTAATGGAAAACATAGTTTTTGTAGTTTGTACTGCTAATGGAAGGAACACATGTATAACATCATTTCTAAATATATGAACCTATTGTGGATACTACTGAACTGAAGTGAACGTCTTCGTGATATTTGCTTTTTTCAGTTTGGTAAAAGTCTCAACATTCTCAATAACTACTGAACAATTTTGCAACTGACTGCAGAAGCATCTACATACAATAGTTGCCCCGCCGCACTTGATTTGAAAAAATGACCACTTTGAAAACTTAATTTAGGAGATACCCACTAAATTTCCTTTTAATTTATTTTCTAGGGTTAGGATTTGGAAAAATCAAACAGTGGGGCAGGATTGTGGGATCATGGGCCTCTTTAACATTTTTTAAAGTTGAAGATAAAATATAACTTTATAAAAATACAATATGATCTCTTTTTATATTTATTAAGTATTCAAATCTTTTTTAAATTCATTTAATAAATTCAACAACTTTTCTCTCTCCTGAAATATTCTTCTTCTCCCAATTTTTCTTCATAGTTGTAGAGAGGAAAAAAACGTTTTGCTCGATTGTTTCTTCCCAAATCGAATTTTTTCATCTTTTCTTGCTCGGGTTAGTTAATCTTCTTACTCGATCGGTTTTAGATCCATTTTATTATTTTTGATTCCATTTTCTGTATTCGTTCTTTGATTTTGATTTTGATTTTTTTAAAATAAAATTAGACCCATTTTAATAGTATTCTTGTTATTGTGAATTGTACTGTCAAAATATGGAGAAGTTGGAACTTGATTTGCATGTTTGATCGGAGGCGTTTTTTCTTTTTTTTAATAGACCAGTGGTCGATAGATCGACCATTACAGATTTATTTTTACTGTATTTTCCCGTTTATTTTAATAGACCAGTATCGACCACTACATGTTTATTTTTAGTTGTTGATCATAAATGGTGAAAGTTCATAAAGCAGTTAAAAGGGTTGCTTCCACTGCTTCTTACAGTAGGAAGCGTAAAACTGAAGAAGTTTCCAAAATTTTGAATTGGAAAAAAGTTGTAACCGATGTATCCGAGTCGGAAAGTGAATAAAAAACCATTGCCAAATTGACGAAGTTGACGAAAGTAGTGCACATGAGAGTGATGATGTTGAGGATAGTGAAGGAAAAAACGAAGGAGAAAGCAAAGAAGAAAGTGAAAGTGATAGCGGTGAAGATAAGGACAGGAAAGATAGTGGAGACAGAGAGGAGGATGATCCCTTATCCTTGCCAATTTGTGCAAGAGACATCTCCGTTGAGCTATACAGCCTAACAACTTAGATGGATGAGTTAGGTTCTTTTCTTGGAAAGATTTTTGTAAGAGCAAGAATGACAGTTTATCTACAGTTTAGAAGGATTCTAGTTGAACAAAATTTGTATGATGATTTTAAGAAGACCTGTTTTGGACATTTGAGACATATGCCAAAATATTTTAAGTTTAATGGACAGATGGTCCATTATGTGTTGCTGTGATGTATAAAAAATAATTAAAAAATGCATGAAATTTGGTTCTGTGTGAATAATAAGCTAGTTTTTTGGGCTTAAAGAAATTTGTTCTGATTACGGGGATGAATTGTTCAATATATTTCCGTGAATAAAAAACGAACAAAGTCCTCCAAAGTAGCGAAAGCTTTCATTTTAAGGTAACGAAGAACAAGAGCATTACTGCTACTAGGTTGATTAGCCTGATCAAAGGTAATAGGTTGACTAATCAACAAAAGTTGAAGTGCGCTTTTGTTTGGTTCGTGCTCGATGCTGCTGGCAAAGGGCCTGTCAAATGAGGTGGATTTAGACCACATCAAGATGACAGCTAATATAGATATCTTCGAGAGGTATCCATGGGGAAAAGAGTCGTTTGGGTTGACATTAAGCTATTTGAAAAAGAAAATTGATTTGAGCAAGAAGAAAGAAGAATTTATGAAGAAAATAATGCATCGCACGCTTTATACGACTTTCCCTGGGCATTTTTGGTACTTATAATCTACCATCTTATCGATTTATTATAGATTCTTACCTATTTATGTACTAATATATAAACCCTGTAGATTTATTTATGCTTCTATTAATTACAGGTTTGGATATATAAGGTCTTTCCTCATCTTGGAAGGTACGCCTTTAAGTCGTTAGATTCTCCTTTGCCCCTTTTTCGTCTTCTTAGATGGCACATGTCGAAGAGCGATAATATAATGGAAGGTGACCCGTTTAAGTACAAATAAAACAACACAAAGGTAAAATTGTACTTATTATAATATGATAATAATATTATTACATTAGTGAATGTCATATAATTTATATTTTTTAATAGATTGTGCACCTGTACCTTACCCCTATCGTCCGTGAGATGGAGCAGACCTACATAAAAATATTTAATTCATACACGGATGAAGTTAAGGACATAACAGTTAAAAGGCTTGACTGTCCTCACTTCATCAGTAGAGGTCGCGGACGAAGACGAAGATTTAAGTGATCATAATTGTGTCCCAAATTCAGCACAGGCTTGGGATCATGTTGTTCAAGTGGACTCAAAACTGCACCAAACACTTCTAATAATAAAGACCTGCGCGAGCGTGTTTCTTTGCTTGAGAAAACTATTCTCAATATTGCTCTTTTTATTAGCGATGAGAGGTTGAGGAGAATCGAGAAGAACATGAAGAAGCAACAAGATCAAGGTAAACTAATTTGTTTTTTATTCTTTCCATTTAATTTACTTGCATAATTTTGGTAATTCTTTCAAAACAATGCAGCACACCTCGACAGTTCCCCTCGTAGCCGACATCAAGTAAACCTCGAAGAACTTGCAGTTGTAGTGACTAACATTGCAGCAATAGATGAAAAAGTGAAAGAAGAGAAGAAAAAAAAGAAACGAAAGAAGAGAAAGCAGCAGATGAACAAGATAAAAAGAAAAAGAAAAAGAAAAAGATGAGGAGATGACAACTAAAGAAGAAACAGAAAATGAGGAGAAAAAAAAGAAGATGGTAA
This sequence comes from Capsicum annuum, assembly GCF_002878395.1. NCBI lineage: Eukaryota > Viridiplantae > Streptophyta > Magnoliopsida > Solanales > Solanaceae > Capsicum > Capsicum annuum. Next base: position 37,433,423 of record NC_061114.1, read on the forward strand.
AAAGAAATCATTAGAAGAATAAGAAGATAAAAACGAGAAGACAGTTGATGAAGAAGTAGTGACTGAACAGGAGGATGAAAATATTAAAGAAGAAAGAGAAGAAGAAGAAGAAGAAGAAGAAGAAGAAGAAGAAGAGTAAGAAAATGAGAAGAAAGAAGTAGAAGAAGAGGAGGAAAAAATAAACAAAACAAAGTGGATGTGATGGGCGTTATTAAGGAACTCAATGAAGATAACATGTAGTTTGGTAGTTTGAAACAAACAATTTTCTTAATGATTTGTTGTTTTTGATGATTTGATTTTTATGGATAATTGAATTACATAAGTTTGGTATCTCAATGATGACTTTTAATGATGAAATTTTGTTCAGTTATTCCATTGTCTTGTTAGATTAAACTGTTGATTGCATTGTGTTACTAGTTCAGCTATTGTCCTAATTTATAGAGGTTGATGACAAATAATATAGAAGTTGTTCTCTATAATTTATAGACTTCATCTACGATCGATTTAAGAAATCTTATATTTACAATAACGACAAATAATTTTATTGTTATATGTTGCATTGTGTTACCAATTCAGTTACTATAATGGTTTATAGAGATCAATGTTAAACGCTATAGAAGTGATTCTCTATTAATTATAGACTGCACCCCGGTTGATTTAATAAATCATACATCTATTTATTTAGTTTCCTACATCATTATTATACCTTTTCAGAAAGCCAACAACAATAACAAACCATATAATAATTCCTTTAGTTGATTCCTTTTTATTTCGATTTCTTTTAGTGATCCTTGCAAGTAATCCCTTTTCTCTTCGACTTCTTTTAACAATGTCATGAGTAGATCTCTATTTTCTTCGGATTTCCAAAACCCTTGTAGTATTTGAAACTTGAAAGTGCCTTGAAAATTTGATGTCGATGGGCTGCTTGTCGATGAGTCTTTCACAAGCCACTTGAAAAAAGAGCATCAGTCATTATCCTTGACAAAAAAAAAAAGAAGTTATTACATAAATTTGCTTACCTAAACAAAAAAAGATGAATCACAAATTCATGTACGCACTCACCTTTCCAACCGCACAGTTAAAGAATTTTTGACTTGGATTTGAATCAGTGCGTGACGTCCTCAACACAACTGAATTGCCACAACAGCACATGTGGGACACTTTTGCATTTGATGTTTAGTATGCTTGAGACATTGTAGTTGTTTAAAAATAAATAAAAAATAAAGTCAAAAAATTTAGAGTGTTAAAATAAGAATTGCCTTTCTTATATACAAAAAGGGAAGTCAGATATTACCATTGGATGTGATATTACCATTACTGCTGGACCTCATTCCTAGACCATCAATATAATCGATGCCTTCTTATGCAGTAGGTAGATAATAGACTGTATAGATCGACACTCGACCATTGCTAAGGTATATACGGGTTGGTACAATGGTCAAACAACATTAGTACTTAGTAAAAAATATAATTAATTAAATAAATGAAATTGATTTGAGGGTCATCGATTGTGTCCAGTGTAAATCATAGACTGCAAGCCTTGACAATAATATATCGTATTGGTTTATTGTCCTTAGTAGCATATTGTGAAAAAATAAAATAATTAATTAATAAAAATAAATATTCAATTTTATGCAATTAAATGAGCTTAAACAAGTCATGTATTGTGTAAGAGTCCACGTAAATTGGAGAAGATGATCAAAGATGTGTGAGGATGGGTAGTGGTTGTACAAATTAATTCCTCAGAACATACTTGTGCTTTGGATGAACATTGTCCTAAGGTGATAAACACTGCTTTATTTTTTGTTCATTTTTAAACAACTACAATGTCTCAAGTATCCCAAACATCAAATGTAAAAGTGTCCTACATATGTCGTTGTGGCAATCCAGCTGTCTTAAGAACGTCACGCACCGATTTGAATCCATGTCAAAAATTCTTTAACGGTGCAGTTGGAAAGGTGAGTGCATACATGAATTTATACCCAATCGACGTAGCGTGTGAGTGGACGTGCAAAAACTTCTTTGATGTGTCATAAATGACCAATTGTTCATCTGTTCGATTGAATAATTAGGGCTTTTTAATAGACTTGAAATAGGATTGATAATAAATTTTGTGGTATATAAAAAATACTCCCAGTAGACCGGACACACAATATATGCTATAACTTAAAAAGGTCGATAATAGACACAGAGAAAAATTGATAAAACTGGCATTAATGAGACCACTGCAGGGTTGTCAAAATGCATACACTACCATGACTTACAAAAACACATATTCATACAAGTCTATCTATGATTTTTTGTTATTACAAGTGGTTCTCTTGTGCCCAGGTCTCTTGAACAGTGAACACTTGTTCCTTCTCTTTGTCTTGAAAGCCTCACCCACTCTCTTAACACGTTTCCTTTTCTTCCTTCCGAGCTTGGTGGCAACAAGGGGTGAAATAATATTTCTGTCTAGCAATTCTTGTGGCATACGCCATTCAAACTCTAAAGGGACAACATTAATTAATTCTAAATACACAAGGAGGTACTCTTCGACTTTATACACGGGCAAAGAGTACTCGTAGATGCTCAAACTATAATCATCACCGTGCTTCGATCGAAAAGCGGACATCGCGTGAGTACATGGTATTTCGACCAAGTCATACTTCCTGCAAGAACACGACTTTTTCAGTAGGTTGACTTTGGTCGTAGAACCCCTGCCGAACACTGTGAATTAGTTGTCGTCCCCTTTTAGGTTCTCCACATAGAAGGAGTCGCCCTCGCTCATATTGTCTCTTACGATTTTTTCAGCGGCAGGGGCATAAACTTGTTATCCTTATAGTTGAGGACATATGCATGACTCTCCCTGAATTTCTCACCAAACCTCTTAGCAATAGAATTGAATATGGATGCCACGGGGTACTTCCTTTCGACAATCAACAAAGAGTTAATCGACTCGGCAATATTTATGGTTATCATATTATACCTGTTATCGGGGAAATATTCCCTGCTCCACTTCTCAAAACCAAGCTCATGCTCAAGGAAAAAGGCTTCCTCGAGATAATAGTTCTTGAATTCCTCAAAATAATCGCTAAACTTCTCAAAAGAATATGACTTTGCCGTGTGATAGAATAGATAAAGGTAATATCCACATTGGTGATTTACTCAGAGATTTTCACATAGGTGATTCATGCAGTACTCGTGATGAGAATGGTTGTAAGCCCTCGTAATGTCATTGGCGATGCTCTTATGCCTATTGGAGATAAAGCACAAATCTGGTTCATCAACCACTATAGACTTCAGCTTCTCAAAAAAAACGTCCAGAATGCATCGTCCTCCTTGTCAATGACACAAAAGGCAATGGAATAAATATGATTCTCCGTATCTTGTGCAACTGCGCTTAGCAGCACGCCCTTATACTTACTTTGTAAATGAGTGTTGTCGACAACAATAACCTTTCTCATGTGGTTGAATTCCCTAATGCAAGGGCCCAAGGAAAAAAAGTAGTACATAAACCTAAAACAATCTTTGTTCACCATGATGGAATAGGTAGAGCCAACATTAAGAGTGTCGATCATGTAGGAAAAACCCGGCAGGTAAGAATTCCCGTCCTCCGGTGTCCCTCGAATCATTTGCTTGGAAATCACACCCCACATCCAACATTTTCAATAGGTTGGTCTACTGTTAAAGTTCTTGAAAACGATCCTCTGAATCACACTTGTGGTCACTAGTGTCCAACACTATTATTTTTTATATAAAAAATCGACCACTTGTGGTCAGTTTTTTGATTATTTTTTTTAAAAAAATTCAAATAAATCGACCGTAAGTGGTCGATTTTTTTGTTTTTTTTTTTTATCTTTTTTAAAAAAGAGCGACCATAAGTGGTCGCTTTTATATTTTAAAAAATTATAATAATTAATTAAATAATTTTATTATTAATTATTATTTATTTTTCAAATAAAAATTAAAAAATAATATAAAACCGACCACTTGTGGTCATTTTTTTAATTTTTTTAATTCTTTTTTAAAAAAGCGACCACAAGTAGTCGCTTTTATATTTTAAACTAGTGAGAAGAAGCCCGTGCTTTGCACGGGCCCAACATCTATTCTAAATTAATATTATAATAATAATCATATCAATTAATGTG
>NC_061114.1:37440552-37442492 GCF_002878395.1 Capsicum annuum
CGACCACAAGTAGTCGCTTTTATATTTTAAACTAGTGAGAAGAAGCCCGTGCTTTGCACGGGCCCAACATCTATTCTAAATTAATATTATAATAATAATCATATCAATTAATGTGACATTTTTTGAATTTTAAAAATTAAATAAATTTATTTTTTTAAGTAATTTTTGCATATATTCTTAAAATATATTAAATTATCAATTATTATGATTTATTATTCAAATATATAATTTTATTTTAAAAATTTAATTCACGATCAAAATTAAACTCTACAAATGTATAAATTAATAAAGAGTCTGAAAAATCAAATTCGATGAGCTTATATTACTGTTTTTCAGATAACACGGGCTCAGTATATGTTATTTTTTTATCTCAAACAATGTGATCCAAATAGAATTTAGATAATCAATCATACTTTTAATACATTTTTAGATATTTTAAGTTGTTAACTATTGTAGTTTATAATATTTTTTTTTTTGTTTTCAAATAATATATGTTACTCTCCTTGTCCAAACTTTTGTGGCGTTGATAGTCAATTATATTTTAGAAATAATTTAGGTTTTTAATTATTATGATTTATTATACTATTCTTCTATTCCAATTTAAATGTCATTGATATAATTTTGAGAGTCAATCATATATTTCATATCTTTTAAAAATTTTCAAGTTGTTAACTATTGTTATTTATAATATTTTTTACGTACTTTTGAAAATATATAACACATTATTTTTTCTTTTAGATATTTTAAGTTGTTAACTGTTGTAATTTATAATACTTTTTATGTAATACTTTTTAAGTTCTTCGTAGAAATTGCCCGCTTCGCTATTAGGAACATCTTCAACATTTTTCCTAAAGTCAACCCCGTGTTGCATCCCAAAAACATCGTGCACCATTTCTGTCATCCTAGTATCTTGATATTCATTATGCCCTACAGACCACTACTTTCTCCAACAACAAAGTTATTTTGCACAACATCACCATGAATACCAACTATTCTTAAAAAGTCCTCATGAAACCCCTTTCTATAAAGATGTTCCTTTACATCTTCTTCACTTACAAGATTTATACCATCACATCTAACACAAGGACAACGAATTACCCGAAAACGTGTCCAAAGATCAAGTGTCTTAGCATGTTCAACAAATCTTTTGACACCCTCAACGAATTCCTCCCTAATACCCATTCTATTATCATTGTTCCGGTGATATATCCAGCTATAATCATGTTCCATCTATGCAATCAATCAGATTCAACTAATTAGATCAAGCATTTTCAACAAATAAAGTCACCAACAACATCACCTTCTAAACAAAAATTCACTTTTAAAGTCACCAATACTTAAGCTTTTTCAACTAACAAAGGCACCAACGAAACTAACTATAAACACTAATTCACTATTAAAGTCGCCGGCACTTAAGCATTTTTAACTAATAAAGTCACCAATCACATCACTTCCTAAACACTAATTCACTATTAAAGTCACCAAAACTTAAGCATTTTCACCAAATAAAGTCACCAACAACATCACCTTCTAAACAAAAGTTCACTTTTAAAGTCACCAAAACTTAAGCATTTCCAACTAATAAAGTCACTAACTACATCACCTCCTAAACACTAATCCACTTTTAAAGCCACCATTACTTAAGCATTTTCAACAAATAAAGTCACCAACAACATCACCTTCTAAACACTAATTCACTATTAAAGTCACCGGCACTTAAGCATATTCAACAAATAAAGTAACCAACAACATCACCTTCTAAACAAAAGTTCACTTTTAAAGTCACCAAAACTTAAGCATTTTCAACTAATAAAGTCACCAATCGCATCACCTCCTAAACACTAATTCACTATTAAAGTCACCAAAACTTAAGCATTTTCACCAAATAAAGTCACCAACAACATCACCTTCTAAACAAAAGTTCACTTTTAAAGTCACCA
>NC_061114.1:37442592-37461323 GCF_002878395.1 Capsicum annuum
AAAACTTAAGCATTTTCAACTAATAAAGTCACTAACCACATCACCTCCTAAACACTAATCCACTATTAAAGTCACCAAAACTTAAGCATTTTCAACAAATAAAGTCACCAACAACATCACCTTCTAAACACTAATTCACTATTAAAGTCACCATCACTTAAGCATTTTCAACAAATAAAGTAACCAACAACATCACCTTCTAAACAAAAGTTCACTTTTAAAGTCATCAAAACTTAAGCATTTTCAACAAATAAAGTCACCAACCACATCACCTCCTAAACACTAATTCACTATTAAAGTCACCAAAACTTAAGCATTTTCACCAAATAAAGTCACCAACAACATCACCTTCTAAACAAAAGTTCACTTTTAAAGTCACCAAAACTTAAGCATTTTCAACTAATAAAGTCACCAACCACATGACCTCCTAAACACTAATTCACTATTAAAGTCACCAAAACTTAAGCATTTTCAACAAATAAAGTCACCAACTAAACCATTTTCAAGCAACTAAGTATCAAAACTAAAACACATTCAAAACAAAAAAATACCCTTCAAAGTCCCTAGACTTAACCATTTTCGAGCAACTAAGTGACCTAACAAAGCACATTCAAAACAAAAAAAAATCCCCTTCAAAGTCCCTAGACTAAACCATTTTCAAGTTACTAAGTCGTCAAAAAAGTCATATTCAAAATACAAAATCCCCTTCAAAGTTCCTACTTCTAACTACTTTCAACCTACCGTGTCACCCTTAAAGTCCCTACACTTAATCATTTTCAACCTACCAAGTCACCAAATATAATCACATTCAAAATAGAAAAACACCTACCAAGTCACTAAAAATTCAAGATCAAGTTCATAATACAATTTTCAAGCAACAACAAAACCAACAAGATGTCAAGAACAATACTAGTGAATCGCACAAGGCCACACACGACTTCACTAGACTTTAATATGAACAATCAAAGAAAGATAACAACAATAGTGAATTGCACAAGTCCCACACGACTTCACTATGTCCACATACCTTTGATATTTTTCTTAATTTCTTGATATTTCAAAATGGCAGCTTCAATATGCTTATAGATTCTCTCACAGGAAACTGCAATATCGAAAAAAATGAGCTTAGCAAATTAAAAGATACACAACTCCATTTTCAAGTTACTACATGTCTACAACATGACTGAACTTTGAGCACATTGTACAAGTTTATGTATACTTAAGGTATAATTCTAAAACCCTTAAGCAAGATCAACCTTATCTTTTAGAAAAGTAAGGAAACTGAATTCTAGTCTTGATGCCACAATTTAGAAAGATACAGCACAAGGATACAGGCAGTATTGGAGAACTCTAAATGAAATATTAATAAAATATACTATATGACTCCTTGTATTGGAGTTTTTGCAAATAAGAAAATTATGTAATATTGAAAATCTTTATTATTATGAAATCATAACTAAATATACTCTGCACGTTCTTAATGATTATCTTGAAAACGTGGAATCTTTCAAAAATTGAAGACTAAAAATCTGTGGGACTTATGGATCAGATCTTGAAACTTTCAAAGACAAGTAAACTTACCTAGAGACCCTATCTTTTAGAACATTAGTTCAATCTATGGGATTAAAGAGCTTTGCTTTAACTCTTTTGATTGGCACTTTTATCTTATTCATGTAGATATCTGTAGATTTTACCACGATTAATGGTATCTACAAGAATATTTTTTTCCTTTCTCCTATGTAGTAACCCTCTTGGATCCTTTTGTTGCTATAATAATAGTGTTTTTATACAAACCCTTAAAGTTTGTATGTTAATCTTAACAAAGTTAACAGAGTTTACCTCTAAACTGAGGCTGCCGGCTGGCTGGTGGATGGCTGCTTCACCAACTGGTGGTGTTGCCGGCGTTGGTGGAGATGGCTGCCGGATGAAGATGCGACGGCTGGCGGCGGCTTAACGGAGGAAGCTGAAGCAGCGATGGCTGGCGGCTTAATGTTGGTTCCGTCGTCGTTGATAGAGAGAGAAGAAGAGGGAGAAGAGAAGGAGATGAGGGTGCGGCTATTTTTGTGAAAAATGAATTAGGGTTTGAGATATTTTGTTTAAAAGTGTGATAAATAGTGGATTTAATCTCAGTCATTGATCGGATGAGATCAATGGCTATGACTAAAATTGAGAGGAGTCAAATGATATTGAAATTGGGGATTTTAATTTGAGGTCAAATTGGAAATGAATTTAGGCTAAAATTGACATAGACATATATAAAATGTGGCTAGAAAGTAAATGAATTGGAAAATTGATTTTTTAATAAATTTTATAATATTTATAACAATATCCAATTAATTTAATACAATGCATATATATATATATCAGATATTTAGTTATTTTCTCATCACATTAACACGAGTAGTATATTTTCTCAATCGTATGATAATATCAATGAATTTTGCAAATTAAGATAAATTTTTTGTTAATTAAATTTTAATTACGATATTATACCTCATAATACAACGTGTTAATCAGATAAATTATCGATTTTAATTAGATATATATACCTCGTAATACAACGTGTTAATCAGATAAATTATCGATTACTTGTCTTACATTATTACAACTTCAACAATATACGTGTATCTACATTCACACAACATAGTATATCTATTTCCCCAATAGTATGATATCAGTGCATTATTTAAAATATTTTGATATATAGATTCAATTATCGAGCTTTCGATTACTGCATATGTCACTATACGAGATATATGTATATATACCTCGTAATACTTGTCTTATATTAGTGCAACTTCAATAATATATGCGTCTCAATATTGTATTGACACAAAATAGTATATGTATTTCATCACTACACGAGATATACGTATATATATATATATATATATATATATATATATAAATATATTCAATTGGCTATCAACATTCAAATACATACTATATACATTACATACCCAATGTTACTACCCCATAATAATATACAACGTAACGTAATTCACAAATTCTCAATTGAATTATCGGTTGATTTATCTTATGTCATTAATATACGTTCACTATATTATATGTATATACTATATATATATATATATATACACACACACATATATGACATGTCTGCTTCAACTATTTCAATCGTAATTTTACTAAATATCATCCTAATTAATTATTATAAGTCATCTAAATATTACAAAAATATATATTTAATAATAAAATAAAATAGATATAAAATGATAAGTTAACTTTTGATATTTTAAATTAACTTAACGTCTTATAAAAGGCCCATTTTTAAAAAAAAAATCACACGTACTTTTTTAGTAATTTTGTTATATCACTTCTTATTAGTTACTGTGAATAATTTAAGACATGTTTGTTTCTTTGCTTCAATCGTAATTTTACTATATCATCTCTAATTAATTATTATAGTCTAAGCATTATGCCACTTAAATTGGAATATAAGGAAAAATTTTATAAACCACAATAATTAAAAACTTAGATTATTTAAAATATGCAATTGACTATCAATGCCACAAAATTTTGGACAAGGGGAGTAACATATATTATTTGAAAATTACATAAAAAGTATTATAAATTACAATAGTTAACAATTTAAAATAAATAAAAGAAAAATAATGTGTTATATATTTCCAAAAGTACGTAAAAAATATTATAAATCACAATAATTAACAAATTAAAATTTTTTAAAAGATATGAAATATTTAATGGACTCTCAAAATTATATCAATAACATTTAAATTGGAATAGAAGAATAGTATAATAAATCACAATAATTAAAAACTTAAATTATTTTTAAAATATAATTGACTATCAACGCCACAAAAGTTTGGACAAGGAGAGTAACATATATTATTTGAAAACAAAAAGAATATTATAAACTACAATAGTTAACAACTTAAAATATCTAAAAACGTATTAAAAGTATGATTGATTATCTAAATTCTACTTGGATCACATTGTTTGAGATAAAAAAAAATAACATATACTGAGCCCTTGTTATCTGAAAACAGTAATATAGGCCCATCAAATTTGATTTTTTAGACTCTTTATTAATTTATACATTTGTAGAGTTTAAGTTTGATCATGAATCAAATTTTTGAAATAAAATTATATATTTGAATAATAAATCATAATAATTGATAATTTAATAAATTTTAAGAATATATACAAGAATTACTTAAAAGAATAAATTTATTTAATTTTTAAAATTCAAAAAATATCACATTAATTGATATGATTATTATTATAATATTAATTTAGAAGAGATGTTGGGCCCATGCTTTGCACGGGCTTCTTCTCACTAGTTTAAAATATAAAAACGACCACTTGTGGTCGGTTTTAAAAGAAAAATATAAAAGCGACCACTTGTGGTTGCTTTTTTTAAAAAAAAAAAAAACAAAAAAAAAACAACCACAAGTGGTGGGTTTTAAAATATCTATATATATATATAAAAAACTGACCACTTGTGGTTGGTTTTTTAGTATATTTTTTAATTATTTTTTTTTCAAAAAATCGACCACCAGTGATCGTTTTTTTGAAAAAAAATAATAAAAAATAATCAAAAAACTGACCACAAGTGGTTGATTTTTTATATATTTTTTAATTATTTTTTTCACAAACCGTCCACTAGTAATCGTTCTTTTTGAAAAAATTTAAAAATTATTCAAAAGCCGACCACCTTGTGGTCAGGTTTTTAAATATTTTTTAATTTTTTTTAAAAGCCGACCACTAGTGGTCAGTTTTTTTGTTTTTTTTTATTTTTTTTCATTTTCAAAATAAATAATAATTAATACTAAAATTATTTTAATAATTATTTTGATTTTTTAAAATAAAAAAGCTACCACTTATGGTCTCTTTATAAAAAAAAATTAAAAAAATTAAAATCCGATCACTAGTGGTCGGTTTTTTTCGACCACAATTTGTGGTCGATTTTCTGTGATCGGTTTTTGCCTTTTTTTAAGTAGTGTCTGCTCTCAATTACACTTCAAACTATGTCGTCGTGCGAACCATTGTGACGCAACGGAATGGGCATTGTCTCCTTGCTAGATGATTTCCAATTTCAATACGTAGGACCCTCCTCCCACACACCTATATAATCACCACAGACGATAATTACTTTAGCTACTGCCATTATAGATCACACTAATCGATAATAGATTAAGGTATCGATCTATAACTGGTCGATGACCGATATGAAAACCTCTGAACAAAACAAATGAATGAACGAATTTTTGATATAATCGATGCCCTCCTAGTTCTGGAATGGAGAAATGTATTTGTGGGGCTTCTAAACTACTGAAATATATCCAATGACGAGGTATTAAGTGAATTTGGAAAGCTTTTCAAGATAGTAAAAATGGTGAAATAGTATTTTTTGCAAAGAATTTTTCAAAAAAGATGGAACAACAATGAAGGCAATGACCAATAATGGAGATTTTTAGTTGTGATGAGAAAGATTTTGTTGAGAAAGCCTCTGAAAAAGTCGTTGAAATTGGAAAATATAGCTGAAAAGCGGGAGCTCCTTTTGGTGGCTTCTTGAACAATTTTTTTAATTAAAAATAGGAAAATATGAAAACTGGTGGAAAATATTAGATATTAGTTGAATAAGGTGGGGGCTAAGTGTAAAGTTTAAAACTTATGTGGTAGGTTTGTATGGTAAAAGTGATGATGTCATAAAGGTGGGCATTCATCTAATTTTTCAAGACTTGTGACTAAATATTTCATTAAATTTTCAAAGTGTCTATTTTACAAAATGACCCTAGTTACTTGAGAAAATTGAAGGAAAGATGTCTTTTAAGTCTTAAATAAAGGATTGGTGACATTGACCAATAAATAGGGTCAAACATCATTAGGAAACTTGATTAAGTTAATTGTGGACTTGATTAATATTTTCAAAACTTTCTAATTTTTTCAAAAATACAAATCAACCCAAACCATACCCCTCTTCAATCCAAATCAACCACACTCTCTCTCCAGCTTCTCTCAACTCTCTTCCAACCAACAGTTCTACAAAATTTATCCCTTCAACCTCCGACGATAAATAGTTGGGTGAGTTTCTTTTTGACTTTCAATCGTCAAATGACGTGAATACTTCTCCAGCGACAACAACTTTAAGTTTTTCGTCTTCCCATTTCCTTTTTCACAGGTAAAAAATTATGAAGAAACAGAGGAACTTGAGCTAACTACTCTTTTGGTATTGAAATGTGGACTGAATATAACCCTAATTTCTGATATTTCTACATTTCTCCTTCTCATTGTCGTACTGTTGATTCGAATTTGTTGGTGATTTTTGGTCACAGTTGGTGTTCTTAGTGTGTGTGTGTGTATGTGATATGCTCGTGTTGCTGGGTTGATTTGTTGTTTGTCTTGGTAGAAATGGTATTGCAACAGTTGAAAATCTGATGTAATAAATGAAATATATGATGCAACAGATGAAAATCTGACGCAACAGATTAAAAATCTAATGCAACTATGAAAATCTTATGCAACAGGTGAACAATCTAACAGATCATTCATCTATTGCGACAGATGACTCTTCTGTTTGGAAAAAATCTAAACAATATTGATCCAACAGATAACTGATTAGTGATCTATTTTTATTATTTCCAATGGTTTACTCTTCATTTTAAAATAGATTAGGATTGTTTTTATTCTTTCCAATGATTTACTCATCTATTGCAACAGGTCGATTATTTGTTACAATAGATAACATACCTGGTGCAACAGATTAGTGATCCATTTTTATTCTTTTCAATGGTTTACTCATCCGTTACAACAGATCGATTATATGTTGCAACAGATAAAATACCTGGTGCAACAGATTAGTGATCTGTTTTTATGTTTTCCAATGGATTACTCATCCGTTACAACAGGTCAGTTATGTGTTGCATCAGATAAAATACCAGGTGCAACAGATAGTATTGTTTTTATGGTTCCCGCGGATTACTCATCCATTGCAACAGGTCGGTTATATGTTGCAACAGGTAACATACCTGGTGCAACAGATTAGTTATCTGTTGGAACTGTTATATTACTGTTATGCATTAATCAATTATAATCTATGTTATGTTCCTGTTAATTTAAGATAACATGGCTTCCAAAAGAAAAGAAATCGAATCAAGTCCAAGTAAAGGAACAAAAGCAGCAGCTCAGCTGCATCCACCACTCTATGAGCTTGCTTTACAAGCGTTATCTCAATCAGGAGCAGAAGATAATGAGCACGAGGAGGAGGAATCTTTCAAAAGAGATGATCCAAATGCTAATAACCCTTCCGTCGAAGAGTTGGTCAAAAACTTCAGCATTGATCATTATCCTGTGATAATGCAGTGCGATGGTGCCACAGAATTAACGAGTGATCTCATGGTTAAGTCAGTCATGGGAAAATCTTTCAAAGAAGCACAAGAAATCATTGTGCTTGGTTTGGTTTGTACGTAATGTTCTTTGGGTGAGAGACGTTAACAACAACATAAGCCTCAGTTTAATAAATCTCTCCGAGGATCTTGAGGCATTTAATAGCTATCCTTGGGGTTATGAAATCTTCAAAATGACTGTTGAATATTTGTTGACTCTGTTAATGCCAAAAACAGTCAACTTATATGGTTTTCCAGGGGCCTTCATGGTAAATATTTCTTTTATCATGATATGATTCATCATTTTTTTATTCAATAATACTTTTGATTTATTGGCGTTATGTTATAGGCTTGGGCATTTGAAGCCATTTCTTTTTTGAGACAACAAGTAAACTACCAGGAAAATATTTCCTGTCCAAGAATTCTAAGATGGTTGTCAGCCAAAACCGATAAAAATACAAAATTTCTTGATATTCAATTCTAATCAAGTTTTGTTTTAATTAATGATTAAATGATTTCATCATCATTCTTAATATATGTACCGATTCATTTTAGATTGTCCATCCATGGCTTGTTCCGACCAACCGAGAGTTGAAGATGTCATTTTTTCATAATTTATAGTCTGTGCAAACTTTATTGGACCCTAAGGTCGTTGATGGAATAAAAATAGAATTGTTTGGAGCAACAACCATCACAAGAAAAATAATTTTGGAGGGTGGGGCTAATGATGCTCCTCTTACAGTTTTTGAAACAACAAGCCATTATGATTATGATCATAGTGGTTGTATAGATTTTTCTCCAGATTTTGCCGCATCTAGCGAATGTTCTTCATGTAAATGTCAAGACTGCAAGGCAAAACACGATAGAGTGATTAATGTTATTAATGCACTAACTGCTTCTATAAAGGAAATGACATCTAAGAGGGTTGTCATTCCATCAAAGAGGATTTCATATCCAGACACTCCACTAGAGATCAAGGAGGCTAAGAGAAGAAGGAAAGACACTTCCAAGGCATCTCAATCATTAAAAAAAGCAAGATTACAATGCCTCTATCTTTGTCTTGCACCGATGTTCAGTGTGCAAGGGCCACAGAAGAGCAGCATGAACTGAAGAAGGTGAATGTACATCATCTGTTCAAAAAAATAACAAGCACATATCTGTTTCAATAGATGATACATCCGCTAAAAATTATCAAGCAGATGTACACATCTGTTGCAACTGTCGTCTAACCTGTTGCATCAGATTCGTTATCTGTTTCAACAGATAAGTCTTATGTTGCAACATATGGGTCATCTGTTCAAAATTATCGTACTACTCTAATTTACCTGTTCAAATTTGTCCTAACAGATAATCCATCTGATACAACATAAGACTCATCTGTTGCAACATAAGACTCATCTGTTGCAACAGATGGAAAATCTATTGTATATCTCTACTTAGCATTAATAATTCTAGCTTTTCAGGTGGATGTCACAGCTATTGCCGAAGAGCATAATATGACAGTTGATAATCCATCAACTGCTTCCAAAGATGAAGAAAAGTGGAGCCTGTCAGTTTGGGAGAATGAAAGAATTACCCATTTGGAGGGTTCAACATCTCGGACGAGGCTCCAAAAAAACTAACACAGTTGATCAACGACTATTCAGAATGGATTGCCGATGGGCTGTTAAAGCATCATGCCGGAAGGTACATAAATCAATTTTATGGATATTGGTTTATACAATTCTTATTGTAAGAACCTGACATTAACACATATAAATCATCATGTAAAAAATAAAATGACGAGTGCTAAAAAGTGAACAAATCGAGTCTTGGTTTTGATATGTTCGACTTTGTTGTTACACATCCTGGAACGAAGAATTAGTTCTATTTGATGTCACAGCCTCAAACTTGCTTGAATGATGAGGTTTAAAGGCCATACATATTACTATTAATTAATACTTTATTTAATTGCATCTGTATATTAATTTTTTCATCACATAATTTGAAATGTTTGATAATATATGCAGCACATCGATGTCATTTTTTACTACCTCCGAAAGAAGGCCAAGTTGCAAACACAAGAACAATACAGATACACAACAGGCAATTGTTTGTACAAAGTTTACATCAATAATGCCTATGATATGTATTGTCAACAACAGCCGAAAGTTTTCCAAAACGGGGAATGCTTAATCAACATCATCAAAGGTATTAGCATTCTGGCTGGCTTACCTTGGCATTTGGTCGACGAAGTGTACATCCTAATTAATTGTGGTGATGAATTTCATTGGGTGTGGCTGTCGTCGTTCTAAAAGAGAGGCGCATCTGAGTTTATGACTCGATGTCGCGAAGGAGATGTTCTGGGCCATCGTCTGAGATATAAAATTTGGCCAAAATATTGCCTACTTACCTTGATATGAGTGGATTTTTGGATCAAAAGGTTCGTACTGATTGGTCGACGATTGAAGCATACCAGGATAAAATTGCTAATCCATTTGATGTACAATATGTTGACGAAATTGCTCAACAAACCATTGGTAGTTTGTAATTTTAAGTGTCATGATTTAGTTTCATTTCACAAATTTCACAACGCTTGCATGAACTGTAAGATATAGATTATCTATTTTTTTATAACGCAGGGATTGCGGTCCTTTTGTTGCTGCCTATGCCGAGTATTTGAGCAATGGATTACAAGTACCAAATGATGGACTTGATGCCGGATTACTCCAAAAAAAATATGCTGCTCTTTTATGGAAATATGGAGAAGCAAAAGCTCAGAATCCATACGCAACCGACGTTAAAGATCCACGATGAACAAAGTCGAATTCCATAGCACTGGATGAAGAACAACTTGTCCACATTGATTAGATCTTTATAGCTTAAGTCCGTCAATGTAATAACCTATCCTTCTTGGTTTAACTTGTTGATTTATTTGTAGAGTAGATTATTTGTACTCATAATGATTTTTTCTATATTTTATTTATTTGTTGAGTTATTTCATGTAATTTTCGAAGGCTTCTATTTATTTTATTCTGTCTATGAATATAATTAATTCTTAGTTTTGAGCATGTTAATTAAAATGGAGTACTAGATTTAAATATCGCAACAGATAATACATCTGCTGCAACAGACGACATATTTTATCAGACAGATTTAGACATATGTTGCAACATGAGATGCAACACATAGGTCATCTGCTGAAAATTATATAATAAGTCTTCCTACATTTTTTATTTGCTCCAAAAGATTATCGATCAGTTGCAACAGATAGTTATATGTTGCAACAGATCGATAATCTGTTGTGACAGACAGACGGAGAACATCTGCATAACGCAACAGATGACCAACCTATTCCAACAGATAATCAATCTGTCATAACAAGTACTATATTTGTTATGATAGATATGAAATCTGTTGCATTATAAAAATTCAACTTTGCCAGACATAAAAATTACTGCCCCTATATGTATAGTGAATTGGCTTGAAATAAAAATTTGTTATCATGTTCGTCTCTATCTTTGTGCATGTTCTTTTTTATACACGGGTTCCAACCATTTAGTTAGTACCCCATATGCCCAGACCCATTGCATCTTTCCCACAATGGTGTCGCACACACCAGTCATTTATGTTCTGGTCAGCAAACACTCGATATATGCAAGCGAGTACGGCCGGCACGCTGCACCGGTTGTATCTTTTGGGAGCTGGATGTTCTTATTTTGACCTTCAAAAACCCATGATTCCTTCACCAAGACTTCAACCAGCAAATGATCCATCAACTTACTCTGCGTTAACAACTTGGGAAACAACTTCAAGAGTGCTGCATGTGGGTTAAAAATATTTTCTCGCTGAACATAGGTAAGTTGCAATCATAAACCTTAATCTTTCCCTCATATAGTAGTATCTCACCAGTGAGAAAATGGGTGACATCCATGTTCATGACTACAAGGATTCTCTTTGCCTTGGTCCAGCTCTTGCCGTGTGGATATGGCTTCTTTCCTCTAACATATTTAATCGCTTCTTTATCCCATTGGAACGTAGAAAATAATTGATCAAATCCCAGGCCATCGGAATCAGCTATCTTACAGAGTTTAGCGTACCTATCCTTAAAATTGTTGTAGAATTTAAGGTCCATTATCCTATCGGCAGCATCATAAGCATCCGGGTACGCTAATTGTCTGCCCCTCATGAGGCAGAGAATTCCATCAACATACTGTGGTATAAGAAGACAATTTTTAAATAGGTTAGTAATTATAAAGAATAAAAACACAGTTGAAAGAATCCGATGCAGAGGATTCTCTGAATCAGTTCATAAATTACCCAGCCAACGCAACTTATGCAACAGATATGTATTATGTTGCAACAGAATACCAAGTTTTTGCAACAGATTACACATCTGCTGCATAGATTCTTCTTCATGGAGTAGATTGGAAGGGTAGGTTAGCAAAAGTAAACTTATATTGTTCTCGTACCACACGCACATATTTGTCATATTCGAGAAGTCTTTGGCGGTAAATGAATGCATGGTATATAGATTGGAAGGGTAGGTTAGCAAAAGTAAATTTACATTGTCCTTGTACCACATGCACATATTTGTCATATTCGAGAAGTCTTTGGCGGCAAATGAATGTATGGTGTATTCTTTTTGAACCTTCATCTTGATGAATTCTTCCAGTTCCTTCTTCTTCTCCTTGACAAGCGCCGCGAATATGTCCACCTTCTTCGGCAGCCCCTGAACTTCAACAACTATTAGAGCGGGGGGAGTTACAATTTTTGCTGATTTTAAAATGAAGAGAATTTATCTAATTTTTCTTCTCTTTCTCCTAACCTCCACCGTAGGAGTGCATAGCTCCCTCACCTCGTTGGATGGTATGACACCCTTCCTAGATTTCAACTCCTCGGCAGATTCAGTGATAGCCTCTAGCTTTTCAAGGATTTTATCCTCTCTGTCCTTGCATACTTTGCATTTGCAATAAGAATATGAGGGTGAGGAGGGTGAGAGGGACCACTGTAAGGGTGAAAGGGACCGGTGTAGGGGTGAGAAGAAGGACCTATGCAAGGGGTTTTTTTAAACATATTTATTTTTTGCTGAGCACCAACATACTCATAATCACGACTGGCAGCAGAAGCAGAAGCAGGATGGCTACCACCATCACAAACAACTCCACCAGCAACACTCCAGAAGAAGCACCCGGGTCTGTTGCATTTTGAGTTAGGTCGTGAAGAGCTTCAACATTAGACTGACATTGCCTAACTGCTCTTCTTATAGATGTTTCTCTATCAAATTCCTTCTTTATTAACTCCACCGTTGGGTCTTCTTTTGTATCAACAAGACTTAGAGTAAGAAAAGAAGTCATCCCCAGCTCATCAATGGTAGGCAGGATCCAAGGATGCACAACCTATAAAAAAACAACAGGAGGAATTTAAATCATATAATAATAATTTGCAGTCAGTTGAGTTACATAGGGCTCGGGTTATGTTAACATAAGAAACTTATGCAATAAACGATCTAGCTACCACAACAGCTGATTTGTATGTTGAAATAGATTGATAATATGTTGTATCAGAATACCCATCTGTTGCATAATTTACAGTAGATAGGTAATTTGTTGAGTAGGGTTCAGAGAACATAGCAATATATGGTTAATATGTTGTGAAATATGGATCGTCTGTTATAATAGATTACCTATCTGTTGCACCAATTGCAGTTGACGAGTAATCTGTTGCGACAGATGGAACATCTGTTTTAATATCATTCTTTGAGGCAAATTATTTTAGTTGAAAGAAGACGTATTGCATCATCTGGAGGGTTAAACAGATCAGTCTTATTAATATTTTTTTGCTGCTCTCTACTGCAGCCAACCACCTAAGGATCCTTGGATGAGAAACATTATCCGGGTAATCCGTGAAATACTTTCGGAGGGAAGGAATGGCTTCACATGCCCAAGCCTAAAAATTGTACACAGGAAGCAAGCAAAAAAAAGTCACAAGTATATTCAATATAAATTAATGAATGAGTAAAAATAGTGATCAATTTTACCATAAAAGCCCAAGAAAAGCTGTATAATGTGGTCGTCTTTAGCTTGAGCTCTTTCAGTAAATATTTGACAGTCAAGTAGTAGCTATCGTAGCCCCAGGGATAATCGTTAAATTTCCCAAAATCATCAGCAAGTGCCAACAAATCACATTCTATGACTTTCTTGAAGTATCTTACCAATAAAACGGAATGGACAAACCAAACTAAGCACAATTTCTCCCTGTAGTTCTTTGGTATGTCTTTATTCTTGAGATCAGCTATCAAATCCTTCACTTTGTAGCTAGGTCCAACAATGCCCAACAACCCATATTTTTTTATCTTGCATTTGTTGGACCCTTTGTGGGGTGTTTTCTTGATGGCAGGTTCTTCTGGATGATCGCATCTCAAGCCCATCACAATGGCAAAGTTTTTCAATCCAAAACAAACCGGCATGCCACAGTAGTTGATCCAGACTTCATCCATCTTATTTCCGTCCTCCTTTGGACCTCCATCATCCCCCACATACATGATCTTGCACTTGAGAAGGCCATATACCATAATCATTAGGAAACAGGGAGGGCGAGGCCCAGACAGCTCAAGAAAGTGTGCAAAGCAGCTCTTCTTAAAAAGTTCATCTATGTTTTCCTTCTTCATAATAATCCTAAGTTCTTCAAAAGATTTTCCCCAACTGAAATTTAAGTACAAGATCACCAAATACTGAATTAGGGTTATTCATCAGTATCGCAACTCGAAACTTGTCAATACTAATGGTTTATTTCACGCCCCATTGTTGAGGAGGAGTTATCACTTTCCTCTGCTTCATTTTTCCCTGACTGAGATTGTTCTGGGAGTTCCTCCGAATCTATCTGTACTCTAGCCTTTTTTGTTTGGTGATTGGAAGTTGATACACTTTCTCCACTTTCTATTTTTTTTCTTTTAGGAGACATCTTTTAACTACAAACAAAAGAAAAACAAAAAATACATTGCATTTGATGTCTGCATAATTTTTTTAAAAAAGGTGAGACAAATTTCAATAAATTATTCTTACCACATAACTAAAAAAATACTCCAACAGATAACCCATCAGTTGGAACAGATGGGGAATCCGAATCTGTTTGAATACCTATTTAATATCTCCCCACGGATATTCCACCTATTGCAACTGGTGGAGAAATTTCAATAAATTATTCTATGCCACATTACAAGAAAATACTCCAACGGATAACCCATCAGTTAGAACAGATGGGGAATCTGTTTGAAGACCTATTTAATATCTCCCAACAGATCTTTCACCTATTGCAATAGATGGACCACTACTACCACAACCAGTGCCACCAAGACCACCACCAATGCCACCACCACCAACACCAAGACCACCGACACCACCACCAAAAAACATAAATACCAACACCACCAACAACAGCCACCAACAACACCATAAATACCATCCAACAATACCACGACATTCAACAAAACTCTGAGAGAAAAACTAGGGTTTTCTCTGGTGCTTCCTACTTTTTTAGCATCAAAACTCAAAATTGTTAACCCATTCTCAAAGATAATACAACTAAAAGTCTTCTTTTTTATCATTAACTAAAAATTCTATTTTTTAGAATAAAGAACAAATGTAGAACTCTTTTCAAACTCTATTACATACGAAGATAGAGAAAACAACGGATACAAGCAGAAATAAAGTCAAAAAAACAACTATATGTAGTCGTAAATGGGAAGAAAATCAACCTGTTTTAAAGGGTTAAGCAATATGTTGAGTAGTTGTTATTTGTATTATTGAGAGGGAGAGGACACCCCGACAGAGAAAGAGAGAGAAGAGCGAGAACTTAAGATTTGAAATGAAAAGTTTTTTGTGCAAATGGATGATTTGTATGGGTTGATTTAAAATTTTGGAAAAGAATGACAAGTTTTAAAATTGCTAATTTGGTCTGAATTGATCTTAATTAATTTTAAAAAATTTAAAAGATATAGTTTTTAAAACATTGAGTTGATGAGAACTCATTTCAACTCAGAGTGATCGATCGACGACTCGGGTCGGGATGAACGCAATACCAATGCATGTAATTACAAAGACTCGATTGGATTTGTAGTTGACCCTGCGAGCTTATTCGTTCATGCATAGTTCCACCTAAATCAACTTAGGTACTATCACTATCCTAACATTGAGTTGATGAGAACTCATTTTAACTCAGAGTGATCGATCGACGACTCAGATCGGTATGAATACAATACCAATGCCATGCAATTACAAAGACTCGATTGGATTTGTAGTTGACCCTGCGAGCTCATTCATTCATCCCTATTTCCACCTAAATTAACTTAGGTACTATCACTATCCTAACATTGAGTTGATGAGAACTCATTTCAACTCAGAGTGATCGATCGATGACTCAGGTTGGGATGAACGCAATATTAATGTCATGGAATTGCAAATACTTGATTGAATTTGTAGTTGACCCTGCAAGCTCATTCATTCAGCCCTAGTTTCACCTAAATAATTGTAATGAAATATGCTACAACAAACGACTAAGCTATTGAAAATTTTCAAACAGGTACATATATGTTGCAACAGATGACATATCTAATTTAATTATCAAATAGATATTTGCATTTATTGTGACAGATGACTGAGCTGTTGGAAATTTTCAAAGAGATATTTATATTTGTTGTAACAAATGACATATCTGATTTATTAATTATAAAATAAATATTTTCATCTGTTGTCACAGATGACTGAGCTATTGGGATTTTTAAATAGATATTTATATCTTTTGTAATGGATGACTGAGTTCTTCGTATTTTTAAACAGATATTTATATATGTTGCAACAGATGACATATCTATTTGAAAATCTTTTTTTCTCTTTTAATTTTAAAGAAAGAAGCTTCTGGTCTGAGTAGATAATATCAAGTAGTATTACTTACTACTAAAGGCGGTAAAAATATTTCTTGGATATCTCAAAAGTGAGTTCATTGAGCAGTCTTGTCTTGTCTTTTCAATGTCAGTAGTCTTAGTCTTCCTCGTGCCCTTCAAATTATTAATGAAATTAATGAATATTAATTAATGAATACTGAAAACCACCACGTCTACGTACACAATACATCTATAGAAATTATCTCATCTCTTCCTTTAGTTGCAGTTTATTTTATTCAACTCTCATCTTTTTCTCTCTCCTTTTTAGGGTCACAGCCTTTTTTCTCTCTTTTCTCTTCTCTTCTTATAAAGATTTTTTCGGATCTAAACCCATCCATATCTTTCCTCCTCGACTTAAATTTTTGTTTTGATCCCCTTTTTTATATAAAGGTATGGTTCATTATTGCTCTTTCATCCTTGTCTTCTTCTTTGCAAGTTATTTACATCTGTTTTTTTTTATTTAATTACTATTTACCCATATCATATTTATTAAATTTTTTTTAAGAAACTCGTAAGTGTTGAATAAACAATCCGAGAATTTTTATTATAATATGAGAAAAAAGTCATCTATTAGGAGAAGTTTAAAAGCCTTGTTGGCAGTATCATTTTTTTTGTATGTATTTTATTTGTTTCATTATTGTTGATGCAGTTATTGATGTTGTTGGTGGGGTCGGCATTGTTGGAACTTGTGGTGTGGTGTTGTTGATGGTTCTGGCACAAAGGATATTGCTTCTTTGTTGTTAATGATGTTGTTGAAACAAATGTTGTTGTTTCTTTTTTGTTAATATTTATGTTGTTATTGATATTGCAACAGATGGAGAAATTGTTGGAACAAATAAAACCACCAGAAAGAATGGTTTGATGTATTCCATCAGACTCCATATCTGTTGTAACAGACTCCACATCTGTTGCAACAGACTCCACATCTGATGCAACAGATGAACAATATTATTTTTATGACATCAATTTTTTTCTCTTCTTTGTAGATATAAGGAACTGACAGTTGATCAACTTTTGATGGACTATCGCAAGAGGCTGCAGTAAAGATGAGATCAAAGAAATAAGCTACTTGTAGATGGAACCACTTTATATGTGGGAGGTATGTATTACTGATAATGTTATCGTAGAAACACACACAGAGTGCACTGATTTAATGAATGATGTTCTTACTGATTAGTCATAGATCGTTCAAATAAGATGTCTGTAATTTTATAGTTAAGTTTGGTACGTCCGAACTGATAAGGCTGAGGGACCATGAATATAGTTCTGATAGCCTGTTAAGATTTAATGTCGGTTGTTGCTCATGTTTATTTGTCAAGCAATATGAAGGGATCTAGTTTTTATGTCATTGTAAAGAGATTCAGTAGCGATTGGACTAACTTTTAGGGTGCATTAGACCCTTAGAGAGCTTTCGAAGCTTAGCACTGCATCTAACAAGAACGAAAAACCAATATATTTATTGCCCTGGACAAAATTTATAAGGTTAGGTTACTCGTTCGGGGTGATGATTTCGTGTCAGAATGTACGGTAAGAGAATGCTTTCGAAGAAAAATGGGTGGTTGATGGAATACTATATCATCTAAGAGCTAATTGAAGAAGAGACATAGGGTATAAAGTAACTTCTAATGAATCTGGACGGCGGAATTATCTTAACAGATGCGAGATCTGAATCAGGTGCAAATATAAAAGTGTATCCGATAATGTAATTTCATCTATTGTGTCTCTGAAAGAAAAACAATGCATCTGAACACTTTTCTAGGGAGCTGCGTGGTCGGGATTATCACCTAGATAGAAAATAGAAGAATACCAACAAAGAAGCCCCACGGGCATCGAGGGTGGAAATGATGTACAACAAGTCTAGAAAAGTTATGCCAACAACAACTGCAGTTAAAATAAGGAATCTAAGTGAAGGCAGCAAATTTCTAAATTTTAAATTTTATCCCATGCTTTATTGTTTGTGTTTCCGATCTGGTCCACTATCGTTGACCTGATCGAAACTACAAACGAGATTGAAAGGCAAATAAAGTATCATTGCTTCCTTAGCAATATGGGTATAATTGATTGTGTTTTCTTGCCTTGACATGTTTTCAACATTCCTTGGAGAAGATCAGATGCTTGCTGTAGTATGTGAATCCCGATAATTTTCAAGCTTGCCTCCAGCTTGTTGATTCTATATTCAAGCTGATTATTGCCCTCTTCGAAGTTGGTAAGGAGTTCCTCGTCTCTTGTGAGCTCGATCAGGAACACTACCTTCAAAGTTGTGGCATTCTAGAAGCCCTTCAGAACACTTTCTTCAAAAGCCTTAAAGGATACATGGAGGGTCTCTGTGTTTGGTTTAGGTTAAAATATGTTGATGCATGTTGAAGATGTGGTCCTAACAGTAAAACAACACACTTTTATCGAGCGTTGCTCCATGCATCTTGCTCAACCAATTTGATAAA
>NC_061114.1:37464323-37490857 GCF_002878395.1 Capsicum annuum
TTTATCAAATTGGTTGAGCAAGATGCATGGAGCAACGCTCGATAAAATATGTTATTCAACTGTTGGGACCACATCTTCAACATGCATCAACATATTTTGACCTAAAACAAACACAACGACCCTCCATATATCCTTTAAGGCTTCTGAAGTAAGTGTTCTGTAGGGCTTCTAGAATGCCACAACTTTGAAGATAGTGTTCAAGAGATGAGGAACTCCTTACCAACTTCGAAGACGGTAACGACCAGCTTGAATATAGAATCAAAAAGCTGGAGGCAAGCTTGAAAATTATCAGGATTCACATACTATAGCAAGCATCTGATCTTCTCCAAGGAATTTTGAAAGCATGCTAAGGCAAGAAAACATAATCAATTAATCCATATTGCTAAAGAAGTAATTATACTCTATTTGCCTTTTAATTTCGTTTGTGGTTCCGATCAGGTCAACGACAGTGGACCAGATCGAAAACACAAACAAGAAGATGGGATGAAATTTAAAATTCAAAAATTGCCGCCTTCGCTTAGTTTTCTTATTTTAACTGCAGTTGTTGTTGGCGTAAATTTTCTAGACTTGCTGAACATCATTTCTACCCTCGATGCCCGTGAGGCTGCTTTGTTGGTCTTCTCTTATTTTCTACCTAGGTGATAATCCCGACCATGCAGCTCCCTAGCAAAGGGTCTATCTGCATTGTTTTTCTTTCAGAGACACAATAGACGAAATTATATTATCAGATACACTTTCATATTTGCACTTGATTCAGATTTCGCATCTGTTAAGATAATGCCATCAGCCAGATTCGTTAGAAGTTACTTTCTACCCTGTGTCTCTTCTTTAATTAGATCTCAGATGATATAGTCTTCCATCAACCACCCATTTTCCCTCGAAAGCATTCTCCTACCACACCTTCTGGCATATAATCATCACCTCGAGCGAGCAACCCAGCCATATAAATTTTGGCCAGGGAAATAACTATATTGGTTTTCCGTTCTTGTTTGATGCAGTGCGAGGCTTCGAGGGCCCTCTAAGGGTCCAATGCACACTTCAAGTTAAGTCCAATCGCTATTGGTTCTCTGCAGTGACGATAAATATTGATCCCTTCTCAAAACTTAACACGCACAAACGTGAGCACCAACCATCAGTAATTCGTAATAGGATATTTGCACCATTTTCATGAGGTCCTCAGCCTTATCAATTTCGAACCCATCAAACTTAATGGTACAATGCAGGATCTTGTTTAAATGATCAATGCCTAATCAGTTAAAAATTACATTCACAAAAACATTGTACTTTGTGTGTGTTGTCCCAGTAACCTTATCAGTAATACATACTTAACTCCCACACATATGATAGTAGATCCATCTGCACGCACCTTATTCTTCTTATCCCATTTATAGCTAAAAGTGAATAAACAGATGACTAGGTTGTTGCAACAGATGACACATCTGTTTATATTGTCAAACAATTTGAGACATCTGTTAAGACAGTTGATCAACCTGTTACAGAAATCAAACAGATATATATATCTGTTGCAAAAAGATTAATAGTATGTTGTAAGTTATCTCACAGAAAGAATATATTTTACAACAGATTACCCATCTGTTAGATTTATTTTAAAGCAATTTTCTTTTCTTTTCGAGATACAATAATTTATAAATAGGTTCCTCCTTACAAATATGGATGATCCAGATTCATACAAGAATATTCATATCGAGTCCTTGCGTGAACTTCAAAGGCAGTTTGATAAACTCCAAAGAGATTTGACTGACTTCGGAGCAAGGCTGCCGGATGAAAGATGTCTGATTGACAATAATAATAATAGTAGTAATAATAACTAGGTAATATTTTTTATTTTAGCGATTATTTTCCTCTTTTTGTATATCAAATCTATCCAAGGGATTCAAAAATCTATGAATAGTCATTTCATTTTGTTGTCGACTTTGAATTTTTAATTCTTACTTAGTATTTAATAATAATCATTCTGTTTATTCCTTCTTCTCAACATGTCGACGGTTGATGGTAGGGATTGAGCAGCAATTTGTGTCAACAGTTAGAAGTTAATCTGCTACAACAGATCGATCATATGTTGCACCTGACGGTTATTAATAAAAAAAGGGCTATTGTTGTTATTGAGAGGGTGAAAAGAAAAGAACATGACTTTTCGTTCCGATTGTTCAATATGAAATATATGTCGTAAATAAATAATAAGGAAATAAATAATAAACATAATTTATAACCACAATTTTAATAACTGATCTTGACTTTTCACCATTTTTGTTTTTGAATTTGTTTTTTAAATTATTTATTATATAATAAAATGGTTATTATTTTATTAAGGATTTTGAAAAGGTATTTTTTTTATTTATAAAATAAAAAAGTAAGCAACTTTGGATTAATGATATGATGATATAGTTATTTTTTAAAAAAAAAAAGTAGATTATATGTTGCAACAATTAAATTATCTGATGCAACAGGTTAACTATGGTTGCAACAGATAATATATTTGTTGTCACAGATGATTTATCTGATGCAACCTATATCGAGTCACAACTCAATAAAAGCAGTTCTTGGAAAGAACTAATTAATAATAATAATAATCTAAAAAAGTCATGACTTATCACAATATTTCTTAATTTAATTAATTCATTACTTTTCATATTAATAAAAAAATGTAATTAATAAATGGAGGTGAACAGTTAGATTATATGTTGCAACAGATATGTTATTGATGCAACATATTTTATATTTTTTGCAACAGATAATATATCTGTTGTCACAGATGTGTTATCTGATGCAACATATATAGAATCTGTTGCCACAACTTAATAAAAACAGTTCTTCGAAAGAACTAATTAACAATAATAATCTGAAAAGTCATGACTTATATCACAATATTTATTTTCTTAATTTAATAAAAATGTAATTAATGTATGGAGGTGAATAGTCGTGCCTTTTTGCCTCTCATTCAAATTCAATCCTCTATAAATAGGTCCGTCCTTACTCAATCGTTCATTCAAATACACTCTATTTATTTATTGCATCTTGTCTTTCATATTACACTCTAGAAGATAAGATTATGGTTGACCCAGTGTGGGACGTTGCTTTTCCACAAGACACCGTGAATGTAATTCGGAATCAAGTTCGTGATCTGCAATGGAAACTGGGAGGAGTTAGATCAAGAATGCTCCGCAAGATACGCAGGCTGAGGAGGGCCTTGCTACTTTCGGTTGAAGATTGGTCGGCTGACAATGATGATGCTGATAATAATAATAATAATAATTAGACTATTATTTTTCTTTTAGTCTATTATATGTATTTTTATTTGTTTAATAAATAAATTATGTTTGATCTTTGACGTTTTAATCCATATTTAATTTTCATTCTGTCTATTATCTTCTCAACAAACATGTCGACGATTTGACATAAAAAGGAATAATTTAGAATTAAGTAGCAATAGCAATATTTATCTGTTGGGTTTGTGGCAGGGGTTGATTTGTGTTGTTTCAAACAGATTAATTATCCGTTGCAACAGATAATTAGTCTGGTGCAACAGATAAACATTCTAATGCAACAGATAATTAGTCTAGTACAATAGATAAACATCCTAATACAACAGATAATATGTCTGATGCAACAGATAATATGATGATGCAACAGATAAACAGTCTTATGCAACAGATAAATCTCCTGATGCAACAGATTACTCATCTGATGCACCAGATGATTGATCTGTTTAAATTGTGGGCACTTATGCTGGATTCATAATCGGGGTTCTATCTATTGTTGGAAAAACAGAAGTGTACCCAGATGACAAATACGAATAAAAATCATAATTTTACTTACCAAAGTCACCTATGAAGTAATGCCAAAGTGGAAAGTGATGTAGTAAACAAAATTTGACCTAAGAAATTAGTCAGATCGCAGCAGTAGCGCTGTACCAACAACAACAACAACAAATGGTCGACAAGAAGAAGATGGAGATGATAATGAAGTAGAAGATGATGATAATGAAGCAGAAGATGATGAATAAAGCATCAGAAACATAAACAATTAACAACAAAAATAGCTAAAAGAGTGAAAACAACAATGGATGAGAAGAGAGAGAAAGACGTCTTTTTTCCCTCCGTTTTCCATTATTTTAGGTATACATTGAGATCAAAGTGTAAATTTAAAAACTTGTGGATTATTTTCAAACTTTTCCAACTTTCTTAATACATAATAAAGTAATTGTCACCTCCAACTAATAATTAAGACTTGTGTCACCTACACCTCATTTTAAAACTCTTTTGTCACCTGTGACCCAAACACCCTAGTTACTTTCATACCAAAAATGATTTCAGTCTGGAAACGAAAACGGAAAGAACCAAAAAGAGGTGGATCGGAGAAGTTGGATTATGCTGGGTATGTTGTCATTTTTGTTGTACACATGAGAATTCACTCACTTTGATACAGTCGAATAGAATAAATGAATCAAGGAGAGTAAATATTTAGTCAAGATAAACAGCAACCTCTGTGCTCAGAAACAGTTGTATGATTATGCAGAAAAATGCTCTGGTAATGTGCTTTGTACTTTATTTCCCGTTGATAACGCAAAGCACCGAGTGTCCGAAAATATTGCACTATCCTAGAAAAGTAAATCTTCCTTAAGAATCCCTAACTGCTTTACTTTGTCTTTCTGATGTTTCACAGTTACAGAGTATGTGACGCACTATAAGTTCAAAGGCATGGAAAAGGAATAAATAGATAGCATACGGAGTTGTAGAGGATACAAGCGGCTGATACGATTTGCCACATTTTACAACGTTAGCAGTTTCGAAGTTACTACATTCCGCCAACTTAGGCATAAATGGTTGACGGTTATGTTTTGCAAGTTCATTCAGTCTTTGTGCAAGCTAAATTATGCACGGCAAAAACTATGCTGAGTTTTAAGTTCATTCTTCCGGTCTCTTAAAAGGTCAGACACCTCTATGTCAATGGACTCCGGAAGCTACTCGAGCTTAGCCGATACTGAAGAGTCACCAAGTCGGAGGTGGCATCCCAGCTTCATCAGGAAACGGGATCATAGATGCTAGATAGAACCTCATCTGCATAGATTTTTAAGCCTAAAACAAAGTTATGCTCAGGATTCCACAGTTTAACCAAACAAAAAGCGGCTACATCAGAATTGCATCATCTTTTAGCATCCAGACTGAAGTGTTCAGACATTTTCTAACACAATGAAGGTAACTGTCGTAGAACCAAGAATGTTCATAAGGGGATACAAAAAACTTCAAGCTTGCAACCCAAAGTACACCAGGGGATTCAAAAGTACATATATTTATATATGCAGAAAAGAGAAGACCCTATTTACGCATCAAATTTTTCCAACGCAGGTGCTTCAGTTGAATCCCCTTCGCCACTGCCAACTAATATCCAAATAACTAGTAATTCTTCATTTTGTGTTCTATGTACAAACTTAAAGTTTTATAACAATAAGCCCAGAGCGCAAAGTGCAGAGTTTAAACCAAAAGAAATGAGTGTGAGGCAAACTATGTTCAAAATCTTGCATAGGATCAAGCGATCTCAATGCCATCAACATTCAGCCAGTCGCTGGGCTCTTTGCTATCTACTTTGGTGGATCCATGAGAGTTGGAAACTTTTGACAAGTTGATGGAACTTTTCCTCAACTGAACCCAATCTTGACAGTCCTTATCAGTACTGTAATTTACTTTCTTGATTTTGCAGGAACATCCTTGTCCTCCTCTTCAAGATCACTAAATGATACATCCTCCTCACTGTCAATAGGAATGGTGGTCTTACTAACACCTGCAGTTTCTGAGGTTTCTTCCTTTAACCAATCATCACCATCATCTTCATCGCTCTCTTGCAATTTACTACTCGAAACAGATTTTGTTTTTTCAACATTTTTATGGGTAACAAGTCCTCCTTTAACCACAGGTTTGTCAACTTGGATATCTCTGTGAATCATGGGTTGTTTCTCAACATTATGAGGGGTAATAAAACTTCCTACAACCACTGGCTTGTCAATTATTTGGATTCCAGTGCTAATCATAGGCTGTTTCTCAGAGATAATAAAATCTCCTTCAACTACTGGCTTGTCAACAACTTGGATTCCAGTGCTAATCACAGGCTGTTTCTCAACATTATTATGAGTAATAAGACCTCCTTCAACCACTGGTTTGTCAACAATTTCGATTTCAGTGCTAATCACAGACTTCTTTCCGACATTACTATGGGTAGCGAGTCCTCCTTCAACCACTGGTTTGTCAACAACTTGGCTTTCACTATTAAGGACAGGCTGCTTCTCAGTAGCAGGGACCGGTACTGCAGTAGAAGTGGTTGATTCCACACTAGACATCTCTTGAACCACATGTGCAGAATTCGCAGTGGCAACCACTGAGACAATCTTTTCATGCCGAGGGTTATTATTGTCATTTGATTCGGGAGTCCTCTTCTCTGACCAGTTTTCTTCTATTCGCCTCTTATGCAACTCTTGGGCCAATGAGGCCCTGGCTTTGACAACCTGCACACAAATATCATTTGCAGTGCTAATGATTAACATCATTCATTCTCACATATAATGATGAAACCAATCATCAGTTAACACACAAAATAGCTAAAAATAGGAAAGGGGCAACTGTTATAGAAGCAGAAATGATGCAAATCGACTTGCACTCTACGTAGTACTGTTACTATCACAGCCCTAACCGATCACTGTGGTTCAGTATGAATTTTGAGTTGCCACCCCTAGTTTTTGTTGGATGAATTAATGCTTTCCTTCCCTCGCATCATCCTTGTGCGGTGTGCCGAAAAGAGGGTGCACTTTTATATGCAGGAAAAAGAACGAAAAGTTCACATATAAAAGGCTGATAGAGGTAGGATAAACTTTTGGATGGCGAGGGGGAACCAAGAAGCAAAAGGCAAGCCAGGGAAGCCCACCCAAAGCAATCAAATAAAGAAAGGTAAAATCATGATATGTCTAACTGCCATAGGTGATAAACTGAACTTTTAATTCAACCCTCCCCCAACCCCCTAAAAACTAAAGAAATGATCTTCTTGAATTGGTTGTTAGCAATGTACCCAGAGGGACTCCTCATGTAGCTTACCCTACGCCAAATAGGCCAAAATTATTGTCTAAGTAATTATTCACCTATAATAAAGTAAGAAATTCAAGAATATCAAGTAATTGTTCTCCTACAGTTAAGTAGGGACATGCAAGAATGTCAAAATATTCTACAATTATCATATTTAAGGCAATAAGAGACAGCATGGACTATCTTCAATCACATATTGCAGAGCAGCAATTAAATACATCTAAGACAACAGAAAGCCAGTAACCATTATGGTTACATGACACTACTTACCTGCGGTGTTGACAAAAGCCTAGCATCATGTTTACCCAATCTAGGGTGAAGAAGTACAAAGTAGATCTCCCAAAAGCAAGTCTCACTCATGTAAATTGGGCAGAGCTCAATCCTCAAAGCAGCCAATCTTGGGGCAAGTTGTTCAACAGCTAATGCATGCTCTTGTTGTGCATCAGATAAGTAGAAATCTATGTCAAAAAAAAGTACATAAGGCAGTTAGCGTGAGCTGGTCACTTTGATACAGCGGATACATTGTACAAAAACTGTTTGGGGAAGACTTAAAAGTCATAATGCCAATAGTTTATGCATTAAAGGTTGAAACGTAACCAGTTGAGTTAGAGGGTAACAACAACAACAACAACAACAAACCCAGTGTATTCCCACCTGGTGGGGTCTGGGGGGGTAGGATGTACGCAGTCCATACCTCTACCTCTGAAGAAGTAGAAAGGCTGTTTCCGATAGACCCCCGGCTCAAGACACGCGGTACCACACAAACACATAGTAAAGCACAGCACAAGGTTACAAGATTACATAACATAAATATGGCACCCATAAGTAATCTAAAACAAAGGAAAACACACAGATCCATAATAAAACATGGGACGCGGGCTCCTAACATGCATAAACCCCCACCAAGTAGTTCCCTACACTAGCGACTCAGGCTGGCCCTAGTCCTCTGCCCTGATTCGCGTCCTCCAGACCTTCCTATCTAGGGTCATGTCCTCGGTGAGCTGTAACTGCTCCATGTCTCGCCTAATCACCTCACCCCAGTACTTCTTCGGCCTACCCCTACCCCGCTTAAACCCATCCAACGCTAGCCTCTCACACCTACGGACCGGGGCATCCATGCCCCTCCTCTTCACGTGTCCGAACCATCTCAATCGGGCTTCCCGCATCTTGCACTCCACTGGTGTCACACCAACAACAAAATTAGAAATATTTATCTACAGAAAAACAATGTAACCAATTTGAAATATTTCTCTAGAGGTACCACTATTAGTGCCAATTGACTCATCAACTCATAAGCCAAAGACGGAAAGTGATGAAGTGATGATTCAACTATGTCTTGGCATGACCTTGTTTATCAGATATGATAACCCTATTAACTTGACGGCTGAAGCATTGTCTGTATTAAGGTTTATTAGTAACTATTTCACTTGTAGGTTAGAAATTGTTGCTCCCTTAGAAGACATGTCATTCTCAGTTCAACCTCCTTAGCTAGGATAACAGGTACATGTATTCTAGATCTCTAAAATTCAACTTCATTTAGAACATTACTCATCATTAGGCTAGAGGTTAAATGGTTAACACAAGAAAGCCTAACCATCGTTTCTAAATCAGTCTTTAAACACCCCTCCCAACAAAATATTTGAAATACCCCCATTTCTTATGTTCTTAAAGTTCCATTACACGTAATCAGCAGAGTAAGACTCAATGAACCAGTAAGCGAGAAGGATATCATTCTTTTCTGATACTCAGCAGTCATATTTTTCACTTTCATGCAGTCAAAAAGAACAATCACAATTAACACTCTATGGTGCATAATATATTTCATTTGGCAAACCAAATCTTTGTGCTAAACAGATCTGCCGCCTTCACCTACTACAGCATTACTGATTACAATATGATATCATGATAGTAATTTGCAAACCTACTGAAACCTGCATTATTCAATTTACATATGAAAAAAGCTTCTTACATCTTTTTGTTTTCAAGTGGCACATCTACACTAAGTTTTTAAAGATTTTTTTCATATTAATTCCAATTCAAATTGGCGGTTGATCTATTGCAGCCTGCAGTTCTCCAATAGTAACTCACCTATCCAAATTCACTATTGATCTAGTACTTTACTTTCAGGAGGAATCATTCACGTGTCAAAGCGATACTACTTATGGTGCCAAAGCAGACCAATGCTATCACAATCAACACAATATTGGAAGCATTCTAACTAATTCAAAATAAAAGAAACAACGCCAACATACACAGTGTAATCCAACATGTGGGGTTTGGGGAGGATAGTATGTGTGCAAACCTTACCCCTACCTTGGGAGATAGAGAAATTGTTTTCAATAGGGGTGTATTTAGTGCTAAAATTACGGTGCACGTGAACCCCTTGTCTTTCAGGCAACTAAATATTTTATGTACATATTTCATAAAATTAACTTAATACTATTTGTTGGCACTCATGCTACAAAAAAGGCAAATTGGAGAACTTGGTTGAAGTTGAGTTAATTCACTTTGTTTTCCTTTCTTTAGTAGTGCATCTATGTTCTAAAATTTCTAGATCCACCTCTAGTTCCTGATAGACCCTCGGCTTCAGTAAAAATAGTACGAAAAAAGAAAACAACGAGAAAAAAGAAGCCACGAACAATACTAAAAAAAAGCACCACAAAACATACTAAAAATTAAAAACAACCCTTGGCCTTTCCATCAAACTAGATATTTTATGTATATATTTTATAGAATTGATGTAATACTATTTGTTGACACTCATACTATTAAAAAAAAAATGGTGCACTTGGTTGAAGCCGAGTTAATATCCAAAGGAACAAGGAATCAATTCCCACTTAATACTCTCTTTTTTCTTTCTCTAGTAGTGCACCCTATATTCTAAAAATTCTAGATCTATTTCTGATTTCAAATAGATCTTCAACTCAAGTAAAAGCACTACGCAACTAGAGAAAAGAAGCAACCGCACAATACTTAACAAAGCACGACAAAACATACTAATCCCTCTATTTCAATTTATTTGATCTACTTTCCTTTTTAGTTCATTTGAGAAGGAATGAACATGTCCCCTTTTTAACAACTTCTTAATTTCAACTTTTCACAAACCATGTTTAAGACCACACTATTACAGAATATTTTGATACATGTATCTTATCTTTAATTTAAGATCACGTGATTCAAAACTCGTTTTTATTTTTTTAAACATCGTTTCAAATCAAAATAGGTCAGACAAATTGAGGCGGAGGGAGTACTAAAGAAAGCAGGGTAAAACATACTTTAAAAATTCAAAATACAAGCAAACACATTTTTAAAAAAGAAACATAAAAAATACAAAACACCTTGATTATCTTCATTTTCTGGCAAAGGGAAATCCAACCAAGTCTCAGGATTCATCGCTATGTCCCTTACGAAAGCCACTACTTCTTCCGTAACACCAACAGCACCTTTCTCCCCATCAACTTCTTCCTCCTCTTCCTCCGGTCCCAATTGCAGTAAACTCGAGGCCATTTTCGTAATTTCCGACACCCCAATATTATTCGACAGCATAGATATTCCACTCCTAAACTTGCCACTGATTTCAGCAAAGTCCGTCTGTAAACCTACAATCCCCGGCAGGTCCGGGTCGGGTTGTTCCGTTTCTGGATCCGATTTGGAGTTGTTGGAGGAATCTAACGGCTTATACGTTTCGGATTGTGGTGGTGGAGCTAGAAATGAAGCGACACCCCAAAATTGACTGGTTAGTGTTTTCGTCAGCTCCGAAAGATCCTCTTTAACGCCGCGTGATGAAGATGAAAATGGATCGTCTGTTTGATGCTCATGGCTTTCCGATTTCGAAGATGAAAATGGATCGTCTGTTTGATGCTGATTTTCCAATTTTGGATTGTCAGTAGGAGATGGAACAATGGAGTTGCTGTCGTTGTTGGAGATTGATCGAGAGAACCATGACATTGTTATCGGAGGTTAGAGATCGCCGGCTATGATGAGTATTTTGACAGTTGGGATTAAGTTTGTTCCCGTTAGCTGGTGAATGAATGTAGAAGAAAGATACAGCAAGCAAGCCACACATAACTAACAAGAGAAAATTCGGCAGTAGGTGACAAAAAAATCTTAAAATAAAAAACGATAATAACTTTGATTAGCTAAGGTAAAAAGTTTTATTTAAATTGTGATTTGTTATAAATATATTTATATAGTGAATGTGTACAAGATCTATCAAAATTTACTATACTATCTATTAAAATTTGAACTATCTATAGTTTTATTCATTATATTGACAATGATATAATCACAACATCTATCTTTTACTCAGATTAGGAGTAAATTTTTCCTATAAAGAGAGGGATCTCCCTATAAAAAAAAAGGTTTTGACTTTACTATCTATTAAAATTTGAACTATCTATAGTTTTGTTCATTGTATTGACAATGATATAATCACAACATCTATCTTTTACTCAGACTAGGAGTAAATTTCCCCTATAAAGAGAGGGATCTCCCTATAAAAAAAAAGGTTTTGTTCATTGTATTGACAATGAAATAATCACTCATCCCTCAAGAGAAGAAATAAGAATAACTGTCTTCTCTCTCTACTCTTCTTTATTATTTCTTGCTTTATAACACGTTATCAGCACGAGACTCGGCCAAATAAGGTGAGATTATAAATCTGAAAGATTTCAAGGTTACTAATTCTTTATGTTATCTTTCTTTTGCTACTACTTATATAATTATTATTGGATTTGAGGAAATATAATTGGTTTGGAACCATTTATATTTTAGATTTATTCCTCAAGAACAATATTATCAAAAAGGGTGATAATATGTTGGATTCAAGTCCCATCAAGTTATGCCTAAGACGTCTTTATATGGATAATACGTTGAGATTGGATCTCAATGCATGTATTGATGATATTATGATGGCTAAGGCAAATTAATGGGTGTTTGATAAAAAGTCATGAAATTTGACCTATTGAATATGTTTCATTCCATGAAGTGAATGTGGTAGCAATATATTATAAGTCTGAAATATGACAACCTACTTCATTCTTGAGGTGTATGTGGTAGCAGTGCATAATATGTCTGAAAAAAGACAAGTAATTGAATGCACGAATAAACGCGTTGACGGACAATATGATAATGATCATAAAAAATGATGATATTTTTGCACGCGTATTATGATCATAGGATATGTTAGAGAAAAATTTTCTAGATTATATGTATGCTACGAGTTGCTCCTAAAGTAGCAATATTTTGAAAGAGGTTCTAAGCTATCATAATTTGATACGCTTAAGGCATGATTATATTTCATTCCTGGGGAATGAGAAACTTATTAATGCAAACGTGCACTTGATTGTGGTGGTATCACAACTCACCTCCGAAAGAGGTTGAATAATTGAAAAAAGTTATTTTAAAATCTACTTTTGAAGTAGTAAACCTGAAATTTATTCCTATAATAGTAAATCTAAAATTTACTAAAGCAAAAACACATATCATGATAAACTTGGAGGTTACTAGCATAAAAGTTCATAAGTTGACATGAACAATTGCTACATTTTAAATATGTGCATATTAAGTATTAAACATATATTGAAGAATTCAAAAATTCTTCATGAACTTTAATGTTGCTTGTTCTCATGATACGTTGGTTGGACCAACTAATTTTGGGATTGGATCTCTCAAAATCTGAAAAGAATAAAAGGTAAATATGGGCCCGTTCACCTATCATGTGATATATTGAAAAGATGCATCAATAAGATGATCACATGTACATTCAATGCCAACCTGTAGTTTGACATTCATAAAGTTGTTTGCTCAACAAAATTGAGTCAAGAACATAATTTTCAGATTGTGCAATCAAGAAAGTTATCTTGATGATGATGGTTTGGAAATGAATGCCTTCGATAAATAGCTAAACCATCGCTAATGAGAACAAAGTTTTATGTGTTGATCTAAAATATGATATGTTGCATAAAATAACACTTGTATGTATTAAACTAATAAATTATGATTATTTCTTCTCCTCAATTGGTTCAAGGTCATGAACCAACTATTTCATCTTATAGTTTTGATGTGCGGTACACGATTAATAAATGTACCATGATGTACAAAGATGGATCCATCAAAGAAAATGGAGGATGTATGTTAGCTTTCCTAACATAAGGGGGAGATTATAGTTCAAGTTAAATGCCGAACGTATCTCATATTTAAGCTGCAAGTGCTCCTATTTTATGTCTCTAAAGGACAAAGTCTATGCATGCGTGAAGCGTGATAGACCAATTGGTTCCAAATGAAATAATACTTGTATAGAATAAGGAGCAAATAATCACAATAAGAAGGTAATATGCGCTTGAAGAGCCTATGACATAACACTTCATGAAACTATGTACCTGAAAATAATGAAGTGATGAGATCTCAAAATGTTATGTCACATTGTGAACCAATACGAAATGATATATCATCAATATCTTTGACACAATATTGGCGTAATATTGTGAAAGATTACGAGGATATGAATTCTACGTTTATTTAAGCATGCTGACGTAGAAACATTTATCAAGTGACATGAAAGGATGTATTTTGGTAAGCGTAAAGCTTATTTGATTTATAGTCCAGACACTTGAAGATGTCACTCATGAAATGTTGAATGTTTTCACTCACAAAACTTACGTGAAAATTTTTAAGGATTCAAACTTCTTGAAGTATATAAAAGTTTCTGGGAAACTTATTTATAGTCTTTCTATTGTATAAGTTTATTGCTTGAACATCATTGGAACTCTTGAAGAGTTTTCAAAGCAATAGATTATTTGCTGAAATTCGAAATATATCGAATTGGATTGATTATGAAGTACCATATCTTAGTGCAATTGATGCACTCATGTACCTTGAAAATACTACAAGGCCTATAGCCCTTTCAGTTAATTTGTTAGCAAGGTATATTTCTGCTCCTACTACGAGACATCAAAATTGGATAAAACACATGAGCTTGTATTATTCTAAAGATTGCAGTCCCGATCTTATTGGTCATGCTGATGTTGGGTACTTATCTGGCCCGTATAAAGCTCGGTCTCAAATATGCTATGTGTTCATATGTGGTGGTACTGCCATATCTTGGAGATATACAAATCAGTCTATCGTAGCCACTTCATCGAATCATGCTGAGATAATAGCTATTCATGAAGCAAGCCGAGAATGTGTATGATTGAGGTCCATGATACATCTTATTCAATAAAAATGTGGTGTGAAATATGACAATCTACCCACAATTTTATACAGAGATAATTCAGCATACATAGCACATCTTAAGAGAGGATTCATAAATGGAGATAGAACGAAGCACATTTTACCAAATCCTTTCTACATACATGAGCGACAAAAAAATGATGATATTAACATGCAACAGATTCGTTTAACTGACAATGTGACTGATTTATTCACCAAATCTTCTCCAATTGCAACTTTCCAGAAGACGCTGCATAAGATCGAGATGCAAAGGTCAAGGATGTTCTCATTAGGGGGAGTTAATACGTGCTGTACTCTTTTTTCCTTACGAGGTTTTGTCCCACTGGGTTTCCTTGTAAGGTTTTTAATGAGGCAGCTGAAAAACGTATTATTAGTGATGCGTATTCTTTTTTCTTCACTAGATTTTTTTCCTACTGAATTTTTTCTAGTAAGGTTTTAACGAGGCACATTATCTACCAATTAGACATTCAAGGGGGAGTGTTATAAAAGTGTTATAAATGTATTTACATTATAGTGAATGTCTACAAGATCTATCAAGATCTACTTTGATATCTATTAGGATTTGAAGCATTTGTCTTTTACTCAGACTAGGAGTAAACTTTCCCTATAAAAAGAGGGATTTTGTTTATTGTATTGACAATGATATAATCACTCATTCCTCAAGAGAAGAAATAAGAATAACTCTCTTCTCTCTCTCTTCTTCTTTATTATTTCTTGCTTTATAATATGATTAAGTTAATTGGGATGTAAAATGTAATTTTTAAAGACTTTTAAAATTTTTAAAAGTACTCCAACTCCAAATTTCAAATTTTAAAATTCCCCCCTTTTCTTATCTTTCAATCTTCTTTTTCTTTCTATCTCCAAATTGCTTTTTTCCATCTTCTTCATCTTGTTATTTTTTTCTCTCTCTAGATTTTCCTCTTCTTCGATCTTCTCTTCTTCTTTTTCTTTCTCTTTTCATTTCATTCTTCTTTCTTTTCTAATTTTCATGGATTATTTTTAAAAAAAAATGAAAAGTTTGAAAAGAAAATTTTTGATTTCTTTTAAAAAATAAATGAAGAAATAATTCAACAAATTTAGCAACTACGAGAGTTGCTTCAGTAACTACGATAATTGCTGCAATAACTACTATTAGTTGTTATCTTACAACAATTATCGAAGTTGTTGCAGCAACTATTGAAATTGCTGCAGCAACTATTAAAATTGCTGCAGCAACTTCGATAGTTGCTGCAACAATTTCAATACTTCCTTAATTTCTAAAAAAATCTAATTGGAAGAGGAGTCCACAAAAAATTGATATTTATGGTAAAAATGAAGGTGTTGGTGTTGGTGGTGATATCGAATGAGAAGTTAACATTTGTTGTGGTGTTGATAGCGACGGTGGTAGAGGAGAAATAAGAAAAATAGGCGATAGTTATATAGAGGGAGGAAATAATGGTGAATCTAGAAGAGGTGGCAATGGTAGTGATAGTGTAGTGGAGGAAGAGGAGGTGGCGGCGACGACAACAAAAAGGGTGTAGAGAAGGAGTGGTGGTGATGGTGTAGGGATCTTTGTATAAATATGGTGTAGAGATCTTTGTGTAAATAATAAAACTTAAGGTTCTAAAATTAGTGTCATTAATACTAATCTTAAAATTGTCACCTTTACTCAATATTTAAAACTTGTGTCACTTTTTTTTAGTGTTGAAATATTTTTGTCACTCTTAATTAATTTTCCCAACTAACAAACGCTCATGGGGTTAAATTTAAAATTTTAAATACTTTTGGCTAAAGTTTCGAATTAGTGTCTTAAACAATCAAACATCAATAGTGTAAAACTTTATACCGTCATAATTATAGAATTTGGTTTTCAGACAATGCCCTTCATAATTATGTAATTTTAAAACCTACTTAGGTCAATATTTTTCTCCAAATTCAGGAGTCAAAGAGTTTTAGGAAATGTTCTTGATGGAAAAAATGTGAATGAGGGATCCCACTGAATTGAATTGGGTCCATGAATCTAAGAAATGGTGAGAATTATAGATCTCTCTCAATTCGAAAATCCAAGAGTTGAATTGTCCTCTCATTGATTCCTCCTAAATTGCATTGCGTTGATTCCTCCTAAATTGCATTGATTTATCTTAAAGATTTCAAATAAATAAATAAATAAATTCAATGTGGTTTTTTCCAAAAAATAGTCCATTAATATCAAAATATATATATTTTCTACTATCTTATAAGAGACAGTTGAGCAGCTGAAGCAGGTAGGAGGTCGACATGTCTGCTTCAACTGTAGTTTTACTATATCACCCTTAATTAATTATTATAAGTTATTTATGTATTAAAAATTAATAATATTTAATAAAAATATTAAAATAGACATTTATGACATGTCTGCTTTAACTGCTTTAATCATAATTTTACTATATCATCCCTAATTAATTATTATATCCCTAATTAAATATTATAAGTCATTTACATATTAAAAAAAATATTCAATTAGAAAAAAAGTAAAATAGACATTTATGACTATTTTAGCTGCTTCAATCGTAATTTTACCGTACCACTGTTAATTAATTATTATACAAGTATTTTTATAGTAATATTTTTATGGCTCTTCTAATTAGTTATTACAAGTCACTTAAAACATGTATACTTTATTTCTTTCATCGTGATTTTACTATATCACCCCTAATTAATTATTATTATCATCTAAGCATTAAAAAATTGATAGTATTTCATAGAAAGATAAAAGAGACAAAAAATGATATGTCAACATAAAAATTTGATAGACTATCAAAATTATATTAGTGCACATAAATTGGGATGAGATAGAGCAAAACATAAGATAACTTATACTATTTGAAAATGAAATAAAAAGTATTATAAATCATAATAATTAAGAACTTAATATAAAAGTATATATGTAAAAAAAATTGATTGATTCTCGAAATTTTATCTGTGCCACATAAATTGAGACAGGGAGAATATTCATAAAATATTAAAAAATAATGTAAAAGATATTGTAAATCACATAATTAACAACTTAAGAAATTTAAAAAATATAAAATATTTGACTGACTCTCTAAATTATACCAGCATAATTTAAATTGAAACAGAAGAAAATATATTATAAATGATAATAATTAAAAAAGTAAATTATTTTAATAATTTAAATTAAGATAAAAAGATAACATATATTGGACCCGTGCTAGCACGGGCCATCAATATATATATATATATATATAATCCAAGGACTTACTTAAATTTTATCGTTTCAATTAATTATTTTTATGTCATGATCTTATCCTCTAAAGTCAATTTTTTTTTGTAATTTACTTTTTAAAAGTTCTTTTACGTTGTCATTTTGAAGGTCTTTTTTTTTATTTTAGTCCTTTATTTTCTAAATTTGATAGACATTCATTGAGATAATTTAATTTTTAGGCATCATGTTTAATATTTTATGCATAAAAATTTTATAGTCCTCAGATACATGAGAAAATTGAAGGAAAGGTGTCATTTAAGTCTTGAATGAAGGATTGGTGACATTGACCAAATTAAAGGGTCAAACATAATTAGAAAACCTTGATTAATATTTTCAAAACTTTCCAATCTTTTCAAAAATAAAAATCAACCCACACCCCTCTCCTTTCTAAATCAATCGTCTCTCGAGAGAGATAGTCTCTCTCAACTCTCTCCAACCCAACAGTTCTACAAAATTTCTCCCTTCGATTCTCGGTGACTTCAAGCTTCGACAATAAATTGCTAGGCGAGTTCCTTTTCGACTTTCAACCGTCAATCGATATGACACGCAGTTTTCTCCAGAGATAACAACTTCGAGTTCTTCGTCGTTTTATTTCTTCTTTTCAGGTAAAAATTATGTCTTTTTAGTTATGAAGAAACAGAGGAACTTGAACCAACTTCTCTTCTAGTATTGGTTAACAATTTTAATATTTCTTGCTTAAATTTGAAATGTGGATTGAATAAAACCCTAATTTTTGTCATTTCATCTCTACTTTTTCTGGTGTGAAATATAATTTTTTGTTGTTACTGTAGTTATTATTGTCGGGCTATTGATTCAATTTTTGTTGGTGATTTTTGGTCACCGTTGATGTTCTTAGTGTGTGTGTGTTGTGTTGGTGTTGCTGGGTTGATTTATCATTTTTCTTAGTAAAAATAGTGTTACAACAAATGAACCATTTGATGCAACAGATGAACCATCTGATGCAACATATGAACCATCTAATGCAACAAATGAAACAGATAGAATTTTGATACAACACATGAAAATCTAATGCTATAATGAAAATATAATGCAACAGATGAATAATCTAACAGATCATTCATCTGTTGTGACAGACGACTCTTCTGTTTGGAAGAAATCTAAATAATATTGATCCAACAGAGAACTCATTTGGCAACAGATGAGTGATTTAGTGCAACAAATAAGTGATTTATTTTTATTGTTTCCAACGGATTACTCATCCCTTGCAACAGGTTGGTTATAGATTGCAACAGATATCCTACTTGGTGTAATAGATGTTTGTTTTTTTTTTTTAATTATTTCTTATGAATTACTCATCTACTGTAATAGGTTGTCTATAAACTGCAACAGATAACCTACCTAGTGCAATAAATGAGTGATTTATTTTTATTATTTCCAACAGATTACTCATCCGCTGCAACAGGTTAATTATAGGCTGCAATAGACAATCTACCTAGTGTAACAAATTAGTTATTTATTTTTATTATTTCCAATGAATTACTAATCCGTTGCAACAAGTTGGTTATATGTTGCAATAAATAACCTACATCGTGCAACAGATAAGTGATCTGTTTTTATTGTCTTCAATGGATTACTCATCCGCTGCAACAGGTTGGCTATATGCTACAACAGATAACCTACTTGGTTCAACAGATTGGTGATCTATTTTTATTATTTCTAATAGATTACTCATCCGCTGCAATAGGTTGGTTATATATTGCAACAGATAACCTACCTGGTGCAACAGATGTATGGCCTGATTTTATTGTTTCTAACAGATTAATCATTCACTACAACAGATTGGTCATATACTGTAACAGATATCCTACCTGATGCAACAGATATGTGGTCTGTAGGAACTATTATTTTACTGTTGTACATATTTGATTTACTGTTATCCCTTTTCAATGATGCATTAATCAATTATAATCTATTTTATGTTCTTGTTAATTTTAGATATATGGCTCCCAAAAGAAAAGAAACTGAATCAAGTCCAAGTAAAGGAACAAGTGAAGTAGCTAGGCTACATCCACCACTCTATAAGCTTGCTTTTCAAGTATT
The DNA here is from genome assembly GCF_002878395.1 of Capsicum annuum. Taxonomy (NCBI): domain Eukaryota; kingdom Viridiplantae; phylum Streptophyta; class Magnoliopsida; order Solanales; family Solanaceae; genus Capsicum; species Capsicum annuum. Next base: position 37,483,950 of record NC_061114.1, read on the forward strand.
ATCTCAATCAGAAGTAGAAGATGATGAACATGGAGAGGAGAAATATTTCAAAAGAAAAGATTCAAATGTTAATAGCCCTTCCACCAAAGAGTTGGTCAAAACCTTCAGCATTGATCGTTATCCTATGAGAATGTAGTGCGATCGTGCCACAGATTTAACGGGTGATTTCGTGGTTAAGTTATCTATGGGAAAATCTTTTGATGCCTTTAAAAAAATACTTCAAGAGTAAAAATTGGATGCTTATTTCATGGATAGCTGCTTTGGGCAATATCTTGATTTACCATAGGACAACAATGCTCGTTTCCAAATGAAAATGGTAAATAATCCTCTCAAGCGTAGGTTTATGTATGAAAACAAATATAAGATGGATGGGGTGTGGATAAATTACTATGGCATGTCTATTTATTTTGGTTGGAAGGAGTTTGCCATAGTTACTAGATTAAAATGTTATCCTCTTCTCCTTTTCAAGTTATACCTATTCTAACCCAAAAAAGTACCCCGCACACCCAAAAAAGGCAAAGACAAGTCGAGTGATCGTGATGACCTGGTGTCCCTTGTTAGTCTAAGCTTCAAAAACATAAATTTGATATAAGTGTTGAAAGGTAAAGGACTTTCAAAGAAGCACTAGCAATCATTGTGCTTGATTTGGTTTGTACATAATGTTCTTTGGCGAGAGTCGTTAACAACAACATACCACTTGATTTGATAAAACTCTCTGAGGATCTTGAGGCATTTAAAAGCTATTCTTGGGGTTATGAAAGCTACAAAATTACCGTCAAATATTTATTGACTCCGTTAACGCCAAAGATAGTCAACTTATATGACTTTCCATGGGCTTTCATGGTAAATATTTCTTTTATCGTGACATGATTTATTTTTTTTATTCAATAATGCTTTTGATTTTTTGGCGTTATTTTATAGGTTTGGGCATTTGAAGTCATTCCTTATTTAAGACAAAAAGTGAACTACCAGGAAGAAGTTTTCTGTCCAAGAATCCTGAGATGGTTGTCGGCCAAAACTGATAAAAATATAAAATTTCTTGATCTCTTCAATGCCCCGAAGAAAGCAGTAAGTCTAATTCTAATTAAATTTTTTTTTTAATTAATGATTTTTTAAAATGATTTCATCATCATTCTAATAAATGTACTAATTTATTTTAGATTATCCATATGAGGCTTGTTCCGACCAATCGAGAGTTGAAGATGGTAGTTTTTCTTACTTTGGGGTCAGTGAACTTTATCAGACGCTAAGGTCATTGATAGAATAAAGGAGGAATTGTTTGGAGCAACAACCATCAAAGTAAAAACAATTTTGGAGGGTGGTCTTGTTGTTGATGATGATGGTAGTGGTAGTGGTAGTGGTGCTCCTCTTACAGTTTTTAAAACAACAAACCATTATGATTATGATCATACTGGTTATACAAATTTTGCCACTTCTAGCGAATGTTCTACATGCAAATGTCAAGACTACAAGGTGAAACATAATGGAGTGATTAATGCCATTAATGCATTAACTACTTCTGTAAAGGAAATAATATCTAAGAGGGGTGTCATTCCATCAAAGAGGATTTCATATTCATACACTCCACTAGAGATCAAGGTGGCTAAGAGGAGAAGAAAATAAATTTCCAAGGAATCATCAAGCATTGAAAAAAGCTAAATTTCAACTCTTCTGTCTTTTTTGCACCTTTGATCAATGTACAAGGGCCATAGGAGAGCAGCATGAGCTGAAGAAAGTGAATGTATATCATCTGTTCTAACAAACAAACAGACATGTCTATTTCAACAGATTATATATCTGCTAAAAATTATCAAACAGATATATATATATTTATTGCAACTATCGTATAACTTATTGCATCAGATGCATTATCTGTTGTAATTTATGTTTGTTTGCTTCAGCAAAATAAACAGGTCTTAGTATTATTTGTACTAACAGATGAGTCATATATTGCAATAGATGGGTCATCTGTTCAAAATTATCGTACAACTCTATTTTACCTGTTCGAGTTTGTCCCAATAGATGATCCATCTAATGTAATAGATAAATAATCTGTTGTATATCTGTGATTAGCATTGATAATTTTGGCTTTCTAAGTGGATGTCACAGTAGAAGCTACTACTGAACAACATAATATCACAATTGATAATCCATCAACTGCTTTCAAAGAAGAAGAAAAAATGGATCCTGTCAGTTCGGGAGAACGGAAGAATTACCTGTTTAAAAGGTTCAACATCTTGGACGAGACTCCAAAAAACTAACAAAGTTGACCAACGACTATTCAAAATGGATTGTTGATGGACTGTCAAAGAATCACGTTGGTAGGTACATAAATCAACTTTTAAAGATATTGATCTATACAATTCTTGTTGTAAAAACATGACATTAACACATATAAATTATATATAAAATAAAATAATGAACACTACAAAGTGAACGAATCGAGTCTTGCTTTTGATATATTTGACTTTATTGTTGCACATCCTGAAACGAAGGATTGATTTTATTTGATGTCACATCCCCAAACTTGTTAGAATAATGAGGTTTAAATATCATACATATTACTATTAATTAATACTTTATTTAATTTCATCTGTGTATTAGTTTTATTGTCACATAATCTGAAATATTTGATAATATGTACAACACATCAATGTCATTTTTTACTACCTCCAAAAGTAGGCCAAAATACAAACACAAGAATAATTCAAATATACAACAAATAATTGTTTGTACAAAGTTTACATTAATAAGGCCTACGATAAGTTTTGTCAACAACAACCAAAAGTTTCCTGAATTGAGGAATGCTTAATCAATATCATCAAAGGTTTTAACGTTCCAGCTGGCTTACCTTGGCATTTGATCAACAAAGTATACATCCCAATTAATTGCGGTGACGAATTCCATTGGGTGTCGGCCGCCGTCGTTCTAAAAAAGAGGCGCATCCAAGTTTATGACTCGATATCGGGATGGATACATTCTGTACCATTGTCGGAGATATAAAACCTGGCCAAAATATTGCCTACTTACCTTGATATGAGTGTCTTTTTAGACTAAAAAGTTTGTACTATTGGTCGACGATTGAAGCATATCGGGATGAAATGGGTAATCCATTTGACATAGAATGAAGGAATTTCTCAGCAACCCATTGGTAGCCTGTAAGTATCATGATTTAGTCTTATTTCATAAATTTCACAATGCTTACATGAACTGCAAGATATGGATTATCTGTTTTTTAAAATACAGGATTTGCGGTCTTTTTGTTGACGCTTACGCTGAGTATTTGACTGATGGATTACAAGTAACAAATGATGGACTTGATGCCGGATTACTCCGCAAAAGATATGTTGCTCTTTTATGGAAATACAGAGAAGATAAGCTCAAAAACCGTACGCAAGAGACGTTAAAGATCCACGATGACCAAAGCCAAATTCCATAGCACCGGATGAAGAACAACTTGTCCATATTGAGTAGATATTTATAGCTTGAGTCTGTCAAAGTAATAACCTCTCCTTGGTAATTATTGGCACCAAAGGTTAAATTGTTAATTTATTTGTAGAGTAGATCATTTGTACCCATAATGATTTTTTTATATTTCACTTATTTATTGAGTTATGTCATGTAATTTCTGAAGGCTTCAATTTATTTAATATTGTCTATGAATGTAATTTAATTCTTAGTTTTGAACTTATAAATTAAAATAGAATACTAGATTCAAATATCGCAATAGATGATACATATGTTGCAACAGACGACATATCTATTGAAAATTATCAAACAGATTCAGACATATATTGCAACATGTAGGTCATCTGTTAGAAATTATCAAATAAGTATGCCTACTTTTTTGATTTGTTCTAATAGATTACCTATCAGTTACAACAGATAGACTATCTATTGCAACAAAATGTATACCTGTTGCGACAGAGACTGAGAGACATCTAAATAATGCAATAGATAACCAACCTATTGCAATAGATAATCAATCTGTCATAATAGATATACTATCTATTACAACAGATAGACAATCTGTTGCATTATAAAACAATCAATTTTCATCAAACATAAAAAATTGTTATGGTGTTTGTCTTTGTACATCTTCTTCTTTATACATAGGATCTAAGCATTTAGTTAGATCCCCATAAACCCAGATATAATGCCCCAAATTTTGAACTCTGGATGCTATACAGTGCTTATGATCTGGAAGGACCACAAGCTAACCCTTTTCTGGTACCTATAACTGAGTATTGCATAATATACTGTAAAAATACAAAAAATAACTGGCTAAAACTTACCATAAGTTTCAAAACTAAAATACAACTGAATAAAGTATCAAAAATACTAAGGCAACTGTCTGAACATCTAGTTTGAAAGCCTCTAAACTGTTTGAATAAGGAGTTGATGGGACAATCCCCAACTAACTCCGTCTACTAAAATACTAAATCTAGAAATATAATGAAATAATAGAATATCCTTGAATGATGAGGTCTCACTCTAAGACTATTAGTGCTGGCTGAATCTGAATTGCTAAGGGTGCTTTGGATCTCGTGCTTCTAAACCTATGGTATAAAATATCATAGCCCAGAAAAGTATGCGTTAGTACGTAAGAATATACTGGTATGCTAGATGAGGTAAGGATAAATGCAAAGGCTCATATGCATGAACTATAGCTTACTGAATAACATGAGTAAACTGAATATGGAATACATGCATGAATGCATACACTATAGCTGAAATCGTAGTAATACTGAATATTGAGTTCTACTAACTAGATTACTGATAACTAGGTTTACTGATGTCTGACACTTGATTAACTGAATTTGAGATCAAGCCTATCCAGCAGGTGATCTTTGGATCTACTAATCCTAATAATGATTGACTGAAAATGAGATCAAGCCTATCTAATGAGTGATCTCTGAATCTCTGGAACTATCTAAGTTCTTTACTGAGCTGATTGACTGTATCTGATAGTCCTAATTTCTGTATAACTGAACTGAGTTCTATTACTGAGACAGAATCTGAAACTGAGACTGTGTGAGGTAGTCATCTAATTAACATGCCCCAAATTTAAACTAGTGGGGTCCAACCTGTAACCCCAACTAGAAGAGTGTCAGTACTGTTCCATGAGTAAAGACACTTCTATGGTCAAGCCCTTCTAACGGGTGACCCTAAATAGAAAGTCAAGCCTAATCTAACGGGTGACTTCTGGGAGGTATTCAAGCCTTAATCTAATAGGTGACTCCTCATCCTGTGCTAGCTACACAATTCTGGAATATAGGGACTGCTACTAACGACTCTGCCTGACTAACGGGAAAGACGTCATCCTTGCCATCGCTCAGTGCTGAATTCTACTCCCAACTGAAGACACTAAACTGATTCTTAGACTGTACTAGACTGATCTAAATCTGTTACTAATCATATTACTTGGCTGATCTAAGTAAGTTCACTGGATTCCGTTGACTGAAGAAATACTACTAAATTTTGTTAATTGGCTGAATGCTACTACGTTCTGAATTGATTACTTGAATACTATTAAGGTCTAAACCGTAAACTAAACTGGAATAGAATGATACTGAGATTACTGAATCTTTCTAAGTCATGTGACTGACTGAGTTCTACTGATCGAGGCTTGATTAAGAGTATCTTGAAAACTGACACAGGCTCTAGATAATCAGCTAAATTGTCAGGTATTAAATACCCCAGGACTCGATAACATAAAATTAAAGCATAACAATTCTTGAACAACATGAAAATCGTCTATCATTCATAATACAATCAATGAAGCATCTCTTCACGTATTTGAAAGCCATAAACTTGTAGATGTATAGGCATGTATACTAATGTCTCATAATTCATTCACCAAAGCCTTTCAACAAATACTTAGCATACATTAACTTGTATACAAATGGGGATTTCATATTAACATGCTATAATGGTGCTACTTCATTCGCACAGGCATTTAATCAAATATATGTGGAGCATGCTTTGGTTATATACCAAATAATACATGTAAATAACATGGCTACATCAATCAACATGTAATTTGAAAGGTTTATCATGAATATCTTGAAAATCATCACATACTAGGATCAAAACTTTTAACATGTAATCTAAAACATGAAGTGTAACCCAACAATAACATAGACATAAACTTTAATTCAATCATAATCATGGAAATCATAAATACACAATCTTTATAATTCAAAAAGAATTCTTGAGCTTCATGGGTGGAAGGAACCCATGAATCAGCATCTAACATACCTCAAAAGCTTGAATATTTAAGGAGGTTAAATTTTCTTGAAGGTTCTTGAATGGTGATGTTTTGATTCTTGAGTTTTCTTGAAGAAGGGTTTGAATCTTATTATTGTGTTTTGATCTTTAAAGAAACCCACATTTTGATGTTATGGATGAATGAGGATTTATGTTCTTTGATTCTATGTAAGTAGGGGTTAAAAAGGGTGAAAAAAGATCTAAAATGTCATTTCAGCGCTGTTTCAGACAAATTTAATGGTCTGGGTGACAGACGATCACTCTGGTGACGGACCATCACTCTGGTGACTGACCATCACTCCAACCGTTAGTTTTGGGCAAGAAAATAGCCTTAATGCCTCATTTTCAATGGCCAGAGTGACAGTCCATCGCTGACTTGATGGTTCGTCAGCTTGCCCGTCGCTTCAGGGTAGTTCGAATAGCTCTTAGTAAATCGGCTATAACTTTTTACTCCGATACGGTATTTTGGAGAAATTGGTATCATTGGAAATATAATTCAATTATATATCTGTTGATGGGTCATTAACTCAATTTTTTTTTGTACAACAGGAGATATGATTGTTTGAAATTGACTATCATAATATCCTTCTCAAGAATTCAATTGGTAAAGGATGTTTTGATTCGTCTAATAGCTAGGA